>NC_142732.1:12985000-13135000 GCF_055471065.1 Atractosteus spatula | reverse complement strand
AATGTGTTTTTCAGCACAAGATAAACACGTTTTTCAATATGAAGCTTCCCAATATAACTGCTGGGCTCAGAAGAGCGCACTGAGTCAGTACTTAGCCCCACTGTGCAGAAGTTGTCAAAATGTGTTTTTCAGCACGAGATAAACGCCTTTTTCAACCTGGAGCGTCCCAATGTAACTGCTGTGCTCAGAAGAGCACAATGAGTCAGCTCTTAGCCCCACTGTGCAGAAGTTGTCAAAACGTGTTGTTTTCAGTCAAGATAAATGCGTTTTTGAAACCTTGAGCACCCCAATGTTACTGATTGGCCAAGAAGAGCAAACTCACTCATCTCTTAGCCCCACATTGTAGAAGTTGTCAAAACGTGATTTTCAGCCGAGATAATGCGTTTTTGCAAACTTTTGAATCCCAATGTAACTGCTGGGCTCAGAAAAGCCCACTGAGTCAGCTCTTAGCCCTTTTGTGCAGAAGTTGTTAAAACGTGTTTTTCAGCTGGAGATAAACGTGTTTTTCAATCTGGAGCATCCCAATGTAACTGCTGGGCTCAGAAGAGCACACTGAGTCAGCTCTTAGCCCCATTGTGCAGAAGTTGTCAAAACGTGTTTTTCAGCCCAAGATAAACGCATTTTTCAATCTGGAGCTTCTCAATGTAACTGCTGGGCTCAGAAGAGCACACTGAGTCAGTACTTAGCCCCACTGTGCAGAAGTTGTCAAAATGTGTTTTTCAGCCCGAGATAAATGCCTTTTTCAACCTGGAGCGTCCCAATGTAACTGCTGGGCTCAGAAGAGCACACTGAGTCAGTTCTTAGCCGCATTGTGCAGAAGTTGACAAAACGTGTTTTTCAGCCCAAGATAAATGCGTTTTTCAATCTGGAGCTTCCCAACGTAACTGCTAGGCTCAGAAGAGCACACTGAGTCAGTACTTAGCCCCACTGTGCAGTAGTTGTCAAAATGTGTTTTTCAGCTCAAGATAAACGCGTTTTTCAAGATGAAGCTCTCCAACGTAACTGCTGGGCTCAGAAGAGCACACTGAGTCAGCTCTTAGCCCCATTGTTCAGAAGTTGTCAAAACGTGTTTTTCACCCAAGATAAATGCCTTTTTCAATCTGGAGCAAACCAATGTAACTGCTGGGCTCATAAGAGCACACTGAGTCAGCTCTCAACCCCACTGTGCAGAAGGTGTCAAAACGTGTTTTTCAGCCCGAGATAGACACGTTTTTCAATCTGGAGCATCCCAATGTAACTGCTGGGCTCAGGAGAGCACACTGAATCAGCCTCTAGCCCCACTGTGCAGAAGTTGTCAAAACGTGTATTTCAGCCCAAGATAAATGCGTTTTTCAATGTGGAGCATCCCAACGTAACTGCTGGGCTCAGAAGAGCACACTGAGTCAGCTCTTAGCCCAATTGTGCAGAAGTTGTCAAAACGTGTTTTTCAGCCCAAGATAAACGCGTTTTTCAAGCTGGAGCTTACCAATGTAACTGCTGGGTTTAGAAGAGCACACTGATTCAGTACTTAGCCCCACTGTGCAGAATTTGTCATAATGTGTTTTTCAGCTCGAGATAAACGCGTTTTTCAATCTGGAGCATCCCAATGAAACTGCTGGGCTCAGAAGAGCACATTGAGTCAGCTCTTAGCCCCACTGTGCAGATGTTGTCAAAACGTGTTTTTCAGCCCAAAGTAAACGCTTCTTTCAATCTGGAGCATCCCAATGTAACTGCTGAGCTCAGAAGAGCACACTAAGTCAGCTCTTAGCACCATTGTGCAGAAGTTTTCAAAATGAGTTTTTCAGCTCGAGATAAACGCGTTTTTCTACTGCAGCATCCCAATGTAACTGCTGGGCTCAGAAGAGCAGACTGAATCAGCCTCTAGCCCCACTGTGCAGAAGTTGTCAAAACGTGCTTTTGAGCCTGAGATAAACGCGTTTTACAATCTGGAGCATCCCAAGGTCACTGCTGGGTTCAGAAGAGCACACTGAGTCAGCTCTTAGCCCCATTGTGCAGAAGTTGTCAAAACGTGTTTTTCAGCCTAAGATAAAAGCTTTTTTCAATCTGGAGCTTCCCAAAGTAACTGCTGGGCTCAGAAGAGCACACTGAGTCAGTACTTAGCCCCACTGTGCAGAAGTTGTCAAAATGTGTTTTTCAGCTCAAGATAAATGCGTTTTTCAATATGAAGCTCTCCAATGTAACTGCTGAGCTCAGAAGAGCACACTGAGTCAGCTCTTAGCCGCACTGTGCAGAAGTTGTCAAAACGTGTTTTTCAGCTCAAGATAAACGCGTTTTTCAAGATGAAGCTCTCCAATGTAACTCCTGGGCTCAGAGGAGCACACTGAGTCAGCTCTTAGCCCCATTGTGCAGAAGTTGTCAAAACGTGTTGTTTTCAGTCAAGATAGACGTGTTTTTGAAACCTTGAGCACCCCAATGTTACTGCTTGGCTAAGAAGAACAAACTCAGTCATCTCTTAGCCCCACATTGTAGAAGTTGTCAAAATGTGATTTTCAGCCGAGATAATGCGTTTTTGCAATCTTTTGAATCCCAATGTAACTGCTGGGCTAAGAAGAGCCCACTGAGTCAGCTCTTAGCCCTGTTGTGCAGAAGTTTTCAAAACATGTTTTTCAGCTAGAGATAAACAGGTTTTTCAATGTGGAGCATCCCAATGTAACTGCTGTGCTCCGAAGAGCACACTAAGTCAGCTCTTAGCCCCATTGTGCAGAAGTTTTCAAAACGAGTTTTTCATCTCGAGATAAACGCGTTTTTCTATTGCAGCATCCCAATGTAACTGCTGGGTTCAGAAGAGCACACTGAGTCAGCTCTTAGCCCCATTGTCCAGAAGTTGTCAAAACGTGTTTTTGAGCCTGAGATAAACGCGTTTTACAATCTGGAGCATCCCAAGGTAACTGCTGGGTTCAGAAGAGCACACTGAGTCAGCTCTTAGCCCCATTGTGCAGAAGTTGTCAAAACGTGTTTTTCAGCCCAAGGTAAACGCTTTTTTCAATCTGGAGCGTCCCAAAGTAACTGCTGGGCTCAGAAGAGTACACTGAGTCAGTACTTAGCCCCACTGTGCAGAAGTTGTCAAAATGTGTTTTTCAGCTCTAGATAAACACGTTTTTCAATCTGGAGCATCCCAATGTAACTGCTGAGCTCAGAAGAGCACACTGAGTCAGCTCTTAGTCCCATTGTGCAGAAGTTGTCAAAACGTGTTGTTCACCCAAGATAAACGCCTTTTTCAATCTTTAGCAAACCAATGTAACTCCTGGGCTCAGAAGAGATTAATGAATCAGCTTTTAGCCCCACTGTGCAGAAGTTGTCAAAACGTGTTATTCAGCACGAGATAAACGCCTTTTTCAATCTGGAGCATCCCAATGTAACTGCTGGGCTCAGAAGAGCACACTGAATCAGCCTCTAGCCCCACTGTGCAGAAGTTGTCAAAATGTGTTTTTCAGCCCAAGATAAACACGTTTTTCAATATGAAGCTTCCCAATGTAACTGCTGGGCTCAGAAGAGCACACTGAGTCAGCTCTTAGCCCCATTGTGCAGAAGTTGTCAAAACGTGTTTTTCAGCCCAAGATAAATGCGTTTTTCAATCTGGATCTTCCCAATGTAACTGCTGGGCTCAGAAGAGCACACTGAGTCAGTACTTAGCCCCACTGTGCAGAAGTTGTCAAAATGTGTTTTTCAGCTCAAGATAAACGCGTTTTTAGAGATGAAGCTCTCCAATGTAACTGCTGGGCTCGGAAGAGCACACTGAGTCAGCATTTAGCCCCATTGTGCAGAAGTTGTCAAAACGTGTTGATCACCCAAGATAAACGCCTTTTTCAATCTGGAGCAAACCAATGTAACTCCTGGGCTCAGAAGAGATTAATGAATCAGCTTTTAGCCCCACTGTGCAGATGTTGTCAAAATGTGTTTTTCAGCCCAAGATCAACGCGTTTTTCAATCTGGAGTGTCCCAATGTAACTTCTGGGCTCAGAAGAGCACACTGAGTCAGTACTTAGCCCCACTGTGCAGAAGTTGTCAAAATGTGTTTTTCAGCCCGAGATAAACGCCTTTTTCAACCTGGAGCGTCCCAATGTAACTGCTGGGCTCAGAAGAGCACACTGAGTCAGTACTTAGCCGCACTCTGCAGAAGTTGTCAAAACGTGTTTTTCAGCTCGAGATAAACGCGTTTTTTAATCTGGAGCATCCCCATGTAACTGCTGGGCTCAGAAGAGCACACTGAGTCAGCTCTTAGCCCCATTGTGCAGAAGTTGTCAAAACATGTTGTTCACCCAAGATAAACGCCTTTTTCAATCTGGAGCAAACCAATGTAACTCCTGGGCTCAGAAGAGATTAATGAATCAGCTTTTAGCCCCACTGTGCAGAAGTTGTCAAAATGTGTTTTTCAGCCCAGGATCAACGCGTTTTTCAATCTGGAGTGTCCCAAAGTAACTTCTGGGCTCAGAAGAGCACACTGAGTCAGCTCTCAGCCCCACTGTGCAGAAGTTGTCAAAACGTGTTATTCAGTCCGAGATAAACGCGTTTTTCAATCTGGAGCAAACCAATGTAACTCCTGGGCTCAGAAGAGATTAATGAATCAGCTTTTAGCCCCACTGTGCAGAAGTTGTCAAAATGTGTTTTTCAGCCCAAGATCAACGCGTTTTTCAATCTGGAGTGTCCCAAAGTAACTTCTGGGCTCAGAAGAGCACACTGAGTCAGCTCTCAGCCCCACTGTGCAGAAGTTGTCAAAACGTGTTATTCAGCCCAAGATAAACACGTTTTTCAATATGAAGCTTCCCAATGTAACTGCTGGGCTCAGAAGAGCACACTGAGTCAGTACTTAGCCCCACTGTGCAGAAGTTGTCAAAATGTGTTTTTCAGCCCGAGATAAACGCCTTTTTCAACCTGGAACGTCCCAATGTAACTGCTCGGCTCAGCAGATCACACTGAGTCAGCTCTTACCCCCATTGTGCAGAAGTTGTCAAAACGTGTTTTTCAGCCCAAGATAAACGCGTTTTTCAATCTGGAGCTTCCCAATGTAACTGCTGGGCTCAGAAGAGCAAACTGAGTCAGCTCTTAGCCCCATTGTCCAGAAGTTGTCAAAACGTGTTGTTTTCAGTCAAGATAAACGCGTTTTTGAAACATTGAGCACCCCAATGTTACTGCTTGGCTAAGAAGAGCAAACTCAGTCATCTCTTAGCCCCACATTGTAGAAGTTGTCAAAACGTGATTTTCAGCCGAGATAATGCGTTTTTGCAATCTTTTGAATCCCAATGTAACTGCTGGGCTCAGAAGAGCCCACTGAGTCAGCTCTTAGCCCTGTTGTGCAGAAGTTTTCAAAACTTGTTTTTCAGCTGGAGATAAACACGTTTTTCAATGTGGAGCATCCCAATGTAACTGCTGAGCTCAGAAGAGCACACTGAATCAGCCTCTAGCCCCACTGTGCAGAAGTTGTCAAAACGTGTTTTTGAGCCTGAGATAAACGCGTTTTACAATCTGGAGCATCCCAAGGTAACTGCTGGGTTCAGAAGAGCACACTGAGTCAGCTCTTAGCCCCATTGTGCAGAAGTTGTCAAAACGTGTTTTTCAGCCCAAGATAAAAGCTTTTTTCAAACTGGAGCTTCCCAAAGTAACTGCTGGGCTCAGAAGAGCACACTGAGTCAGTACTTAGCCCCACTGTGCAGAAGTTGTCAAAATGTGTTTTTCAGCTCAAGATAAACGCGTTTTTCAATATGAAGCTCTCCAATGTAACTGCTGGGCTCAGAAGAGCACACTGAGTCAGCTCTCACCCCATTGTGCAGAAGTTGTCAAAACGTGTTTTTGAGATAGAGATAAATGCCTTTTTCAATCTGGAGCATCCCAATGTAACTGCTTTGCTCAGAAGAGCACACTAAGTCAGCTCTTAGCCCCACTGTGCAGAAGTTGTCAAAATGTGTTTTTCAGCTCAAGATAAACGCGTTTTTCAATATGAAGCTCTCTAATGTAACTGCTGGGCTTAGAAGAGCGCACTGAGTCAGCTCCTAGCCGCACTGTGCAGAAGTTGTCAAAACGTGTTTTTCAGCTCGAGATAAACGCGTTTTTTAATCTGGAGCATCCCGATGTAACTGCTGGGCTCAGAAGAGCACACTGAGTCAGCTCTTAGCCCCATTGTGCAGAAGTTGTGAAAACGTGTTGTTCACCCAAGATAAACGCCTTTTTCAATCTGGAGCAAACCAATGTAACTCCTGGGCTCAGAAGAGATTAATGAATCACCTTTTAGCCCCACTGTGCAGAAGTTGTCAAAACGTGTTTTTCAGCTCGAGATAAACGCGTTTTTTAATCTGGAGCATCCCGATGTAACTGCTGGGCTCAGAAGAGCACACTGAGTCAGCTCTTAGCCCCATTGTGCAGAAGTTGTCAAAACGTGTTGTTCACCCAAGATAAACGCATTTTTCAATCTGGATCTTCCCAATGTAACTGCTGGGCTCAGAAGAGCACACTGAGTCAGTACTTAGCCCCACTGTGCAGAAGTTGTCAAAATGTGTTTTTCAGCCCAAGATCAACGCGTTTTTCAATCTGGAGTGTCCCAATGTAACTTCTGGGCTCAGAAGGCACACTGAGTCAGTACTTAGCCCCACTGTGCAGAAGTTGTCAAAATGTGTTTTTCAGCCCGAGATAAACGCCTTTTTCAACCTGGAGCGTCCCAATGTAACTGCTGGGCTCAGAAGAGCACACTGAGTCAGTACTTAGCCCCACTGTGCAGAAGTTGTCAAAAAATGTTTTTCAGCTCAAGATAAACGCCTTTTTCAAGAAGAAGCTCTCCAATGTAACTGCTGGGCTCAGAAGAGCACACTGAGTCAGCTCTTAGCCCTGTTGTGCAGAAGCTGTCAAAACGTGTTTTTCAGCCGAGATGAACGCATTTTTGCAATCTTGAGCACCCCAACGTAACTACTAAGGTCAGAAGAGCAAACTGAGTCAGCTCTCAGCCCCACTGTGCAAAAGTTGTCAAAACGTGTTTTTCAGCCCGAAATAAACGCGTTTTTCAATCTGGAGCATCCCAATGTAACTGCTGGGCTCAGAAGAGCACACTGAGTCAGCTCTTAGCCCCATTGTGCAGAAGTTGTCAAAACGTGTTTTTCAGCCCAAGATAAACACGTTTTTCAATCTGGAGCTTCCCAATGTAACTGCTGGGCTCAGAAGAGCACACTGAGTCAGTACTTAGTCCCACTGTGCAGAAGTTGTCAAAATGTGTTTTTCAGCTCAAGATAAACGCGTTTTTCAAGATGAAGCTCTCCAATGTAACTGCTGGGCTCAGAAGAGCACACTGAGTCAGCTTTTAGTCCCATTGTGCAGAAGTTGTCAAAACCTGTTTTTCAGTCGAGATAAACGCTTTTTTTGTAATGTGGAGCATCCCAATGTAACTGCTGGGCTCAGAAGAGCACACTGAGTCAGCTCTTAGCCCCATTGTGCAGAAGTTGTCAAAACGTGTTGTTTTCTGTCAAAATAAAAGCGTTTTTGAAACCTTGAGCACCCCAATGTTACTGCTTGGCTAAGAAGAGCAAACTCAGTCATCTCTTAGCCCCACATTGTAGAAGTTGTCAAAACGTGATTTTCAGCCGAGATAATGCGTTTTTGCAATCTTTTGAATCCCAATGTAACTGCTGGGCTCAGAAGAGCCCACTGAGTCAGCTCTTAGCCCTGTTGTGCATAAGTTTTCAAAACGTGTTTTTCAGCTGGAGATAAACACATTTTTCAATGTGGAGCATCCCAATGTAACTGCTGAGCTCAGAAGAGCCCACTGAGTCAGCTCTTAGCCCTGTTGTGCAGAAGTTTTCAAAACGAGTTTTTCAGCTCGAGATAAACGCGCTTTTCTACTGCAGCATCCCAATGTAACTGCTGGGCTCAGAAGAGCACACTGAGTCAGCTCTTAGCCCCATTGTGCAGAAGTTGTCAAAACGTGTTTTTCAGCCCAAGATAAACGCTTTTTTCAATCTGGAGCTTCCCAAAGTAACTGCTGGGCTCAGAAGAGCACACTGAGTCAGTACTTAGCCCCATTGTGCAGAAGTTGTCAAAATGTGTTTTTCAGCTCTAGATAAACGCGTTTTTCAATATGAAGCTCTCCAATGTAACTGCTGAGCTCAGAAGAGCACACTGAGTCAGCTCTTAGCCGCACTGTGCAGAAGTTGTCAAAACGTGTTTTTCAGCTCGAGATAAACGCGTTTTTTAATCTGGAGCATCCCGATGTAACTGCTGGGCTCAGAAGAGCACACTGAGTCAGTTCTTAGCCCCACTGTGCAGAAGTTGTCAAAACGTGTGTTTCACCCATGATAAACGCCTTTTTCAATCTGGAGCAAACCAATGTAACTCCTGGGCTCAGAAGATATTAATGAATCAGCTTTTAGCCCCACTGTGCAGAAGTTGTCAAAATGTGTTTTTCAGCTCAAGATAAACGCGTTTTTCAAGATGAAGCTCTCCAGCGTAACTGCTGGGCTCAGAAGAGCACACTGAGTCAGCTCTTAGCCCCATTGTGCAGAAGTTGACAAAACGTGTTTTTCACCCAAGATAAATGTCTTTTTTAATCTGGAGCAAACCAATGTAACTGCTGGGCTCAGAAGAGCACACTGAGTCAGCTGTCAACCCCACTGTGCAGAAGGTGTCAAAACGTGTTTTTCAGCCAGAGATAGACGCGTTTTTCAATCTGGAGCATCCCAATGTAACTGCTGGGCTCAGGAGAGCACACTCAATCAGCCTCTAGCCCCACTGTGCAGAAGTTGTCAAAATCTGTTTTTCAGCCCAAGATAAACACGTTTTTCAATATGAAGCTTCCCAATGTTACTGCTGGGCTCAGAGGAACACACAGAGTCAGCTCTTAGCCCCACTGTGCAGAAGTTGCCAAAATGTGTTTTTCAGCCTGATATAAACGCCTTTTTCAACTTGGAGCGTCCCAATGTAACTGCTGGGCTCAGAAGAGCACACTGAGTCAGTACTTAGCCCCACTGTGCAGAAGTTGCCAAAATGTGTTTTTCAGCCCGAGATAAACGCATTTTTAATCTGGAGTGTCCCAATGTAACTGCTGGCCTCAGAAGAGCACACTGAAACAGCCTCTAGCCCCACTGTGCAGAAGTTGTCAAAATGTGTTTTTCAGCCCTAGATAAACGCCTTTTTCAACCTGGAGCGTCCCAATGTAACTGCTGTGCTCAGAAGGGCACACTGAGTCAGTACTTAGCCCCACTGTGCAGAAGTTGCCAAAATGTGTTTTTCAGCCCGAGATAAACGCCTTTTTCAACCTGGAGCGTCCCAATGTAACTGCTGTGCTCAGAAGAGCACACTGAAACATTCTCTAGCCCCACTGTGCAGAAGTTGTCAAAATGTGTTTTTCAGCACAAGATAAACACGTTTTTCAATATGAAGCTTCCCAATATAACTGCTGGGCTCAGAAGAGCACACTGAGACAGTACTTAGCCCCACTGTGCAGAAGTTGTCAAAATGTGTTTTTCAGCACGAGATAAACGCCTTTTTCAACCTGGAGCGTCCCAATGTAACTGCTGGGCTCAGAAGAGCACACTGAGTCAGTTCTTAGCCGCATTGTGCAGAAGTTGTCAAAACGTGTTTTTCAGCCCAAGATAAATGCGTTTTTCAATCTGGAGCTTCCCAACGTAACTGCTGGGCTCAGAAGAGCACACTGAGTCAGTACTTAGCCCCACTGTGCAGAAGTTGTCAAAATGTGTTTTTCAGCTCAAGATAAACGCGTTTTTCAAGATGAAGCTCTCCAACGTAACTGCTGGGCTCAGAAGAGCACACTGAGTCAGCTCTTAGCCCCATTGTGCAGAAGTTGTCAAAACGTGTTTTTCACCCAAGATAAATGCCTTTTTCAATCTGGAGCAAACCAATGTAACTGCTGGGCTCATAAGAGCACACTGAGTCAGCTCTCTTCTCCACTGTGCAGAAGGTGTCAAAACGTGTTTTTCAGCCCGAGATAGACACGTTTTTCAATCTGGAGCATCCCAATGTAACTGCTGGGCTCAGGAGAGCACACTGAATCAGCCTCTAGCCCCACTGTGCAGAAGTTGTCAAAACGTGTATTTCAGCCCAAGATAAATGCGTTTTTCAATGTGGAGCATCCCAACGTAACTGCTGGGCTCAGAAGAGCACACTGAGTCAGCTCTTAGCCCAATTGTGCAGAAGTTGTCAAAACGTGTTTTTCAGCCCAAGATAAACGCGTTTTTCAAGCTGGAGCTTACCAATGTAACTGCTGGGTTTAGAAGAGCACACTGAGTCAGTACTTAGCCCCACTGTGCAGAATTTGTCATAATGTGTTTTTCAGCTCGAGATAAACGCGTTTTTCAATCTGGAGCATCCCAATGAAACTGCTGGGCTCAGAAGAGCACATTGAGTCAGCTCTTAGCCCAACTGTGCAGATGTTGTCAAAACGTGTTTTTCAGCCCAAAGTAAACGCTTCTTTCAATCTGGAGCATCCCAATGTAACTGCTGGGCTCAGAAGAGCACAATGAATCAGCTAATAGCCCCACTGTGCAGGAGTTGTGAAAACGTGTTTTTCAGCTCGAGATAAATGCCTTTTTCAATCTGGAACATCCCAATGTAACTCCTGGGCTCAGAAGAGCACAATGAATCAGCTATTAGCCCCACTGTGCAGAAGTTGTCAAAATGTGTTTTCCAGCCCGAGATAAACGCATTTTTCAATCTGGAGCTTCCCAATGTAACTGCTGGGCTCAGAAGAGAACACTGAGTCAGTACTTAGCCCCACTGTGCAGAATTTGTCAAAATGTGTTTTTCAGCTCAAGATAAACGCGTTTTTCAAGATGAAGCTCTCCAATGTAACTGTTGGGCTCAGAAGAGCACACTGAGTCAATTCTTAGCCCCATTGTGCAGAAGTTGTTAAAACGTGTTTTTCAGATCGAGATGAACGCCTTTTTCAATCTGGAGCATCCCAATTTAACTGCTGGGCTCAGAAGATCACACTGAATCAGCCTCTAGCCCCACTATGCAGAATTTGTCAAAATGTGTTTTCAGCTCGAGATAAACGCATTTTTCAATCTGGAGCATCCCAATGTAACTGCTGGGCTCAGAAGAGCACAATGAATCAGCTAATAGCCAAACTGTGCAGGAGTTGTGAAAACGTGTTTTTCAGCTCGAGATAAATGCCTTTTTCAATCTGGAACATCCCAATGTAACTCCTGGGCTCAGAAGAGCACAATGAATCAGCTATTAGCCCCACTGTGCAGAAGTTGTCAAAATGTGTTTTTCAGCCCGAGATAAACGCATTTTTCAATCTGGAGTGTCCCAATGTAACTGCTGGGCTCAGAAGAGCACACTGAGTCAGCTCTTAGCCCCACAGTGCAGAAGTTGTCAAAACGTGTTTTTCAGCTCAAGATAAACGCGTTTTTCAAGATGAAGCTCTCCAACGTAACTGCTGGGCTCAGAAGAGCACACTGAGTCAGCTCTTAGCCCCATTGTGCAGAAGTTGACAAAACGTGTTTTTCACCCAAGATAAATGCCTTTTTTAATCTGGAGCAAACCAATGTAACTGCTGGGCTCAGAAGAGCACACTGAGTCAGCTGTCAACCCCACTGTGCAGAAGGTGTCAAAACGTGTTTTTCAGCCAGAGATAGACGCGTTTTTCAATCTGGAGCATCCCAATGTAACTGCTGGGCTCAGGAGAGCACACTCAATCAGCCTCTAGCCCCACTGTGCAGAAGTTGTCAAAATCTGTTTTTCAGCCCAAGATAAACACGTTTTTCAATATGAAGCTTCCCAATGTAACTGCTGGGCTCAGAGGAACACACAGAGTCAGCTCTTAGCCCCACTGTGCAGAAGTTGCCAAAATGTGTTTTTCAGCCTGATATAAACGCCTTTTTCAACTTGGAGCGTCCCAATGTAACTGCTGGGCTCAGAAGAGCACACTGAGTCAGTACTTAGCCCCACTGTGCAGAAGTTGCCAAAATGTGTTTTTCAGCCCGAGATAAACGCATTTTTAATCTGGAGTGTCCCAATGTAACTGCTGGCCTCAGAAGAGCACACTGAAACAGCCTCTAGCCCCACTGTGCAGAAGTTGTCAAAATGTGTTTTTCAGCCCTAGATAAACGCCTTTTTCAACCTGGAGCGTCCCAATGTAACTGCTGTGCTCAGAAGGGCACACTGAGTCAGTACTTAGCCCCACTGTGCAGAAGTTGCCAAAATGTGTTTTTCAGCCCGAGATAAACGCCTTTTTCAACCTGGAGCGTCCCAATGTAACTGCTGTGCTCAGAAGAGCACACTGAAACATTCTCTAGCCCCACTGTGCAGAAGTTGTCAAAATGTGTTTTTCAGCACAAGATAAACACGTTTTTCAATATGAAGCTTCCCAATATAACTGCTGGGCTCAGAAGAGCACACTGAGTCAGTACTTAGCCCCACTGTGCAGAAGTTGCCAAAATGTGTTTTTCAGCCCGAGATAAACGCCTTTTTCAACCTGGAGCGTCCCAATGTAACTGCTGGGCTCAGAAGAGCACACTGAGTCAGTTCTTAGCCGCATTGTGCAGAAGTTGTCAAAACGTGTTTTTCAGCCCAAGATAAATGCGTTTTTCAATCTGGAGCTTCCCAACGTAACTGCTGGGCTCAGAAGAGCACACTGAGTCAGCTCTTAGCCCCATTGTGCAGAAGTTGTCAAAACGTGTTTTTCACCCAAGATAAATGCCTTTTTCAATCTGGAGCAAACCAATGTAACTGCTGGGCTCATAAGAGCACACTGAGTCAGCTCTCTTCTCCACTGTGCAGAAGGTGTCAAAACGTGTTTTTCAGCCCGAGATAGACACGTTTTTCAATCTGGAGCATCCCAATGTAACTGCTGGGCTCAGGAGAGCACACTGAATCAGCCTCTAGCCCCACTGTGCAGAAGTTGTCAAAACGTGTATTTCAGCCCAAGATAAACGCGTTTTTCAAGCTGGAGCTTACCAATGTAACTGCTGGGTTTAGAAGAGCACACTGAGTCAGTACTTAGCCCCACTGTGCAGAATTTGTCATAATGTGTTTTTCAGCTCGAGATAAACGCGTTTTTCAATCTGGAGCATCCCAATGAAACTGCTGGGCTCAGAAGCGCACATTGAGTCAGCTCTTAGCCCAACTGTGCAGATGTTGTCAAAACGTGTTTTTCAGCCCAAAGTAAACGCTTCTTTCAATCTGGAGCATCCCAATGTAACTGCTGGGCTCAGAAGAGCACAATGAATCAGCTAATAGCCCCACTGTGCAGGAGTTGTGAAAACGTGTTTTTCAGCTCGAGATAAATGCCTTTTTCAATCTGGAACATCCCAATGTAACTCCTGGGCTCAGAAGAGCACAATGAATCAGCTATTAGCCCCACTGTGCAGAAGTTGTCAAAATGTGTTTTCCAGCCCGAGATAAACGCATTTTTCAATCTGGAGCTTCCCAATGTAACTGCTGGGCTCAGAAGAGAACACTGAGTCAGTACTTAGCCCCACTGTGCAGAATTTGTCAAAATGTGTTTTTCAGCTCAAGATAAACGCGTTTTTCAAGATGAAGCTCTCCAATGTAACTGTTGGGCTCAGAAGAGCACACTGAGTCAATTCTTAGCCCCATTGTGCAGAAGTTGTTAAAACGTGTTTTTCAGATCGAGATGAACGCCTTTTTCAATCTGGAGCATCCCAATTTAACTGCTGGGCTCAGAAGATCACACTGAATCAGCCTCTAGCCCCACTATGCAGAATTTGTCAAAATGTGTTTTTCAGCTCGAGATAAACGCATTTTTCAATCTGGAGCATCCCAATGTAAATGCTGGGCTCAGAAGAGCACAATGAATCAGCTAATAGCCAAACTGTGCAGGAGTTGTGAAAACGTGTTTTTCAGCTCGAGATAAATGCCTTTTTCAATCTGGAACATCCCAATGTAACTCCTGGGCTCAGAAGAGCACAATGAATCAGCTATTAGCCCCACTGTGCAGAAGTTGTCAAAATGTGTTTTTCAGCCCGAGATAAACGCATTTTTCAATCTGGAGTGTCCCAATGTAACTGCTGGGCTCAGAAGAGCACACTGAGTCAGCTCTTAGCCCCACAGTGCAGAAGTTGTCAAAACGTGTTTTTCAGCTCGAGATAAACACGTTTTTCAATCTGGAGCTTCCCAATGTAACTGCTGGGCTCAGAAGAGCACACTGAGTCAACTCTTAGCCCCATTGTGCAGAAGTTGTCAAAACGTGTTTTTTACCTAAGATAAACGCCTTTTTCAATCTGGAGCAAACCAATGTAACTCCTGGGTTGAGAAGAGCTTAATGAATCAGCTTTTAGCCCCACTGTGCAGAAGTTCTCAAAATGTGTTTTTCAGCCCAAGATTTTTTCGTTTTTCAATTTGGATTGTTTTTTGCGTTTTTCAATTTGGATTGTCCCAATGTAACTTCCGGGCTCAGAACAGCACACTGAGTCAGCTCTCAGCCCCACTGTGCAGAAGTTGTCAAAACGTGTTTTTCAGCTCGAAATGAACGCATTTTTCTACTGCAGCATCCCAATATAACTGCTGGGCTCAGAAGAGCATACTGAATCAGCCTCTAGCCCAACTGTGCAGAATTTGTCATAATGTGTTTTTCAGCTCGAGATAAACGCGTTTTTCAATCTGGAGCATCGCAATGTAACTGTTGGGCTAAGAAGAGCATACTGAGTCAGCTCTTAGCCCTGTTGTGCAGAAGTTGTCAAAACGTGTTTTTCAGCCCGAGATAAATGAGTTTTTCAATCTGGAGCATCCCAATGTAACTGCTGGGCTAAGAAGAGCATACTGAGTCAGATCTTAGCCCCACTGTGCAGAAGTTGTCAAAACGTGTTTTTCAGCACAAGATAAACGCATTTTTAAATCTGGAGCATCCCAATGTAACTGCTGTGCTCAGAAGAGCAAACTGAATCAGCCTCTAGCCCCACTGTGCAGAAGTTGTCAAAATGTGTTTTTCAGCTCGAAATTAACGCGTTTTTCAATCTGGAGCATCCCTATGTAACTGCTGGGCTCAGAAGAGCATACTGAGTTAGCTCTTAGCCCCACTGTGCAGAAGTTGTCAAAACGTGTTTTTCAGATCTAGATAAACGCCTCTTTCAATCTGGAGCATCCCTATGTAACTGCTGGGCTCAGAAGAGCATACTGAGTCAGCTTTTAGCCCCACTGTGCAGAATTGTCAAAACGTGTTTTTCAGCCCGAGATAAACGCCTTTTTCAACCTGGAGTGTCCCAATGTAACTGCTGGGCTCAGAAGAGCTCAATGAGTCAGCTCTTAGCCCCACTCTGTGCAGAAGTTGTCAAAACGTGTTTTTCAGCTCGAGATAAACGCATTTTTCAATCTGGAGCATCCCAGTGTAATTGCTGGGCTCAGAAGAGCCCACTGAGTGAGCTCTTAGCCCCACTGTGCAGAAGTTGTCAAAACGTGTTTCTCAGCCCAAGATAAACGTGTTTTTCAAACTTGAGCTTCCCAATGTAACTGCAGTGCTCAGAAGAGCACACTGAGTCAGCTCTTCACCCCATTGTGCAGAAGTTGTCAAAACGTGTTTTTCAACCGAGATAAACGCGTTTTTGCAACATTGAGCACCCCAATTTAACTGCTGGGCTCAGAAGAGCAAACTGAGTCAGCTGTTAGCCCCACAGTTCAGAAGTTGTCAGAACGTGTTTTTCAGCCAAGATAAACGCGTATTTGCAACCTTGAGCATCCAATGTAACTGCTTGGCATTGAAGAGGTCACTGAGTCAGCTCTTAGCCCCACATTGTAGAAGTTGTCAAAACGTATTTTTCAGCACAAGATGAACGCGTTTTTCAATCTGGAGCTTCCCAATGTAACTGCTGGGCTCAGAAGAGCACACTGAGTCAGTACTTAACCCCACTGTGCAAAAGTTGTCAAAATGTGTTTTTCAGCTCAAGATAAAAGAGTTTTTCAAGATGAATCTCTCCAATGTAACTGCTTGGCAATGAAGAGGTCACTGAGTCAGCTCTTAGCCCCACGTTGTAGAAGTTGTCAAAACGTGTTTTTCAGCCGAGATGAACACATTTTTGCAATCTTGAGCACCCCAATGTAACTACTAAGGTCAGAAGAGCAAACTGAGTCAGCTTTTAGCCCCACAGTTCAGAAGTTGTCAAAACGTGTTGTTGTCAGTCAAGATAAACGCGTTTTTGAAACCTTGAGCACCCCAATGTTCCTGCTTGGCTAAGAAGAGCACACTCAGTCATCTATTAGCCCCACATTGTAGAAGTTGTCAAAACGTGATTTTCAGCTGAGATAATGCGTTTTTGCAAACTTTTGAATCCCAATGTAACTGCATTGCTCAGAAGAGCCCACTGAGTCAGCTCTTAGACCTGTTGTGCAGAAGTTGTCAAAACATGTTTTTCAGCTGGAGATAAACACGTTTTTCTACTGCAGCATCCCAATGTAACTGCTGGGCTCAGAAGAGCACACTTAGTCAGCTCTTACCCCCATTGTGCAGAAGTTGTCAAAACGTGTTTTTCAGCTCGAGATAAACACGTTTTTCTACTGCAGCATCCCAATGTAACTGCTGGGCTCAGAAGAGCACACTGAATCAGCCTCTAGCCCCACTGTGCAGAAGTTGTCAAAACGTGTTTTTCAGCCCAAGATAAAAGTTTTTTTCAATCTGGAGCATCCCAATGTAACTGCTGGGCTCTGAAGAGCTCACTGAGTCAGCTCTTAGCCACATTGTGCAGAAGTTGTCAAAACGTGTTTTTCAGATCGAGATAAACGCCTTTTTCGATCTTGAGCTTCACAATGTAACTGCTGGGCTCAGAAGAGCACACTGAGTCAGCTCTTAGCCCCACTGTGCAGAACTTGTCAAAACGTGTTTTTTACCCAAGATAAACGCCTTTTTCAATCTGGAGCAAACCAATGTAACTCCTGGGCTCAGAGGAGCTTAATGAATCAGCTCTCAGCCCCACTGTGCAGAAGTTGTCAAAACGTGTTTTTCAGCACGAGATAAACGCATTTTTCAGTCTAGAGCATCCCAATGTAACTGCTGGGCTCAGAATAGCACGCTGAATCAGCCTCTAGCCCCACTGTGCAGAAGTTCTCAAAACGTGTTTTTCAGCTCGATATAAACGCATTTTTCAATCTGGAGCATTCCATTGTAACTGCTGGGCTCAGAAGAGCATACTGAGTCAGCTCTTAGCCCCACAGTTCAGAAGTTGTCAGAACGTGTTTTTCAGACGAGAAAAACGCGTATTTGCAACCTTGAGCATCCAACGTAACTGCTTGGCAATGAAGAGGTCACTGAGTCAGCTCTTAACCCCACATTGTAAAAGTTGTCAAAACGTGTTTTTCAGGAGAGATGAACGCATTTTTGCAATCTTGAGCACCCCAATGTAACTACTAAGGTCAGAAGAGCAAACTGAGTCAGCTGTTAGCCCCACAGTTCAGAAGTTGTCAAAACATGTTGTTTTCAGTCAAGATAAACGCGTTTTTGAAACCTTGAGCACCCCAATGTTACTGGTTGGCTAAGAAGAGCACAATCAGTCATCTATTAGCCCCACATTGTACAAGTTGTCAAAACGTGATTTTCAGCTGAGATAATGCGTTTTTGCAAACTTTTGAAATCCAATGTAACTCCTGGGCTCTGAAGAGCACAATGAATCAGCTTTTAGCCCCACTGTGCAGAAGTTGTCAAAACGTGATTTTCAGCCCGAGATAAATGCGTTTTTCAATGTGGAGCATCCCAATGTAACTGCTGGGCTCAAAAGGGCACACTGAGTCAGATCTTAGCCCCACTGTGCAGAAGTTGTCAAAACGTGTTTTTCAGCTCGAGATAAAGGCGTTTTTCAATCTGGAGCATCCCAATGTAACTGCTGGGCTCAGAAGAACACACTGAATCAGCCTCTAGCCCCACTGTGCAGAAGTTGTCAAAACGTGTTTTTCAGCCCGAGATAAACGCGTTTTCAATATGAAGCTTCCCAATGTAACTGCTGGGCTCAGAAGAACACACTGAGTCAGCTCTTAGCCCCAGTGTGCAGAAGTTGTCAAAACGTGTTTTTCAGCTCGAGATAAACGCGTTTTTCAATCTGGAGTGTCCCAATGTAACTGCTGGGCTCAGAAGAGCACACTGAGTCAGCCCTTAGCAAAATTGTTCAGAAGTTGTCAAAACGTGTTTTTCAGCTGGAGATAAACGCGTTTTTCAATCTGGAGCCTCCCGTTGTAACTGCTGGGCTCAGAAGAGCCCACTGAGTCAGCTCTTAGACCCACTGTGCAGAAGTTGTCAAAACGTGTTTTTCAGCCCAAGATAAACGTGTTTTTCAATCTGGAGCTTCCCAATGTAACTGCAGAGCTCAGAAGTGCACACTGAGTCAGCTCTTAGCCCCATTGTGCAGAAGTTGTCAAAACGTGTTTTTCAGCCCGAGATAAACGCATTTTACAATCTGGAGCATCCCAGTGTAACTGCAGGGCTCAGAAGAGCACACTGAGTCAGCTCTTAGCCCCATTGTGCAGAAGTTGTCAAAACGTGTTTTTCAGCCCGAGATAAACGCATTTTACAATCTGGAGCATCCCAATGTAACTGCTGGGCTCAGAAGAGCACACTGAGTCAGCTATTAGCCCCATTGTGCAGAAGTTGTCAAAACATGTTTTTCAGCCCAAGATAAATGCCTTTTTCAATCTGGAGCTTCCCAATGTAACTGCAGAGCTCAGAAGTGCACACTGAGTCAGCTCTTAGCCCCATTGTGCAGAAGTTGTCAAAACGTGTTTTTCAGCCCGAGATAAACGCGTTTTTCAATCTAGAGCATCCCAATGTAACTGCTTGACTCAGAAGACATTACTGAGTCAGCTCTTAGCCCCACTGTGCAGAAGTTGTCAAAACGTGTTTTTCAGCCCAAGATAAACGTGTTTTTCAATCTGGAGCTTCCCAATGTAACTGCTGGGCTCAGAAGAGCACACTGAGTCAGCTCTCACCCCATTGTGCAGAAGTTGTCAAAACGTGTTTTTGAGATCGAGATAAATGCCTTTTTCAATCTGGAGCATCCCAATGTAACTGCTGGGTTCAGAAGAGCACACTGAATCAGCTCTTGGCCCCACTGTGCAGAATTTGTCAAAACGTGTTTTTCAGCTCGAGATAAACGCGTTTTTCAATCTAGAGCATCCCAATGTAACTAATGGGCTTAGAAGAGCACACTGAATCAGCCTCTAGCCCCACTGTGCAGAAGTTGTCAAAACGTGTTTTTCAGCCCGAGATAAACACGTTTTTCAATCTGGAGCATCCCAATGTAACTGCTGGGCTCAGAAGAGCACACTGAGTCAGTACTTAGCCCCACTGTGCAGAAGTTGTCAAAACGTGATTTTCAGCCCGAGATAAACGCCTTTTTCAATCTGGAGCATCCCAATGTAACTGCTGGGCTCACAAGGGCACACTGAGTCAGCTCTTAGACCACTGTACAGAAGTTGTCAAAACGTGTATTTCAGCTCCAGATAAACGCGTTTTTCAATCTGGAGCATCCTAATGTAACTGCTGAGCTAAGAAGAACACACTGAATCAGCCTCTAGCCCCACTGTGCAGAAGTTGTCCAAACGTGTTTTTCAGCCCGAGATAAACGCGTTTATCAATCTGGAGCTTCCCAATGTAACTGCTGGGCTCAGAAGAGAAATCTGAGACAGCTCTTAGCCCCACTGTGCAGAAGTTGTCAAAACGTGATTTTCAGCCCAAGATCAACGCCTTTTTCAATCTGGAGCATCCCAATGTAACTGCTGGGTTCAGAAGACCACACTGAGTCTGCTCTTAGCCCCACTGTGTAGAATTTGTCAAAACGTGTTTTTCAGCTCGAGATAAACGCGTTTTTCAAACTAGAGCATCCCAATGTAACTGCTGGGCTCAGAAGAGCACACTGAGTCAGCTCTTAGCCCCACTGTACAGAAGTTGTCAAAACGTGTATTTCAGCTCCAGATAAACGCGTTTTTCAATCTGGAGCATCCTAATGTAACTGCTGAGCTAAGAAGAACACACTGAATCAGCCTCTAGCCCCACTGTGCAGAAGTTGTCCAAACGTGTTTTTCAGCCCGAGATAAACGCGTTTATCAATCTGGAGCTTCCCAATGTAACTGCTGGGCTCAGAAGAGAAATCTGAGACAGCTCTTAGCCCCACTGTGCAGAAGTTGTCAAAACGTGATTTTCAGCCCAAGATCAACGCCTTTTTCAATCTGGAGCATCCCAATGTAACTGCTGGGTTCAGAAGAGCACACTGAGTCTGCTCTTAGCCCCACTGTGTAGAATTTTCAAAACGTGTTTTTCAGCTCGAGATAAACGCGTTTTTCAAAATAGAGTATCCCAATGTAACTGCTTGACTCAGAAGACATTACTGAGTCAGCTCTTAGCCCCACTGTGCAGAAGTTGTCAAAACGTGTTTTTCAGCCCAAGATAAACGTGTTTTTCAATCTGGAGCATCCCAATGTAACTGCTGGGCTCAGAAGAGCACACTGAGTCAGCTCTCACCCCATTGTGCAGAAGTTGTCAAAACGTGTTTTTGAGATCGAGATAAATGCCTTTTTCAATCTGGAGCATCCCAATGTAACTGCTGGGTTCAGAAGAGCACACTGAATCAGCTCTTGGCCCCACTGTGCAGAATTTGTCAAAACGTGTTTTTCAGCTCGAGATAAACGCGTTTTTCAATCTAGAGCATCCCAATGTAACTAATGGGCTTAGAAGAGCACACTGAATCAGCCTCTAGCCCCACTGTGCAGAAGTTGTCAAAACGTGTTTTTCAGCCCGAGATAAACACGTTTTTCAATTTGGAGCATCCCAATGTAACTGCTGGGCTCAGAAGAGCACACTGAGTCAGTACTTAGCCCCACTGTGCAGAAGTTGTCAAAACGTGATTTTCAGCCCGAGATAAACGCCTTTTTCAATCTGGAGCATCCCAATGTAACTGCTGGGCTCACAAGGGCACACTGAGTCAGCTCTTAGCCCCACTGTACAGAAGTTGTCAAAACGTGTATTTCAGCTCCAGATAAACGCGTTTTTCAAATTAGAGCATCCCAATGTAACTGCTGGGCTCAGAAGAGCACACTGAGTCAGATCTTAGCCCCATTGTGCAGATGTTGTCAAATCGTGTTTTTCAGCCCAAGATCAACGCCTTTTTCAATCTGGAGCATCCCAATGTAACTGCTGGGCTCAGCAGAGGACATTGAGTCAGCTCTTAGCCCCACTGTGCAGAAGTTGTCAAAACGTGTTTTCAGATCGAGATAAACACTTTTTTCAATCTGGAGCATCCCAATGTAACTGCTGGGCTCAGAAGAGCACACTGAGTCAGCTTTTAGCCCCACTGTGCAGAAGTTGTCAAAATGTGTTTTTCAGCCCAAGATAAACGCGTTTATCAATCTGGAGCTTCCCAATGTAACTGTTGGGCTCAGAAGAGAAAACTGCGTCAGCTCTTAGCCCCACTGTGCAGAAGTTGTCAAAACGTGTTTTTCAACACGAGATAAACGCATTTTTCAGTCTAGAGCATCCCAATGTAACTGGTGGGCTCAGAATAGCACACTGAATCAGCCTCTAGCCCCACTGTGCAGAAGTTCTCAAAACGTGTTTTTCAGATCGAGATAAACGCGTTCTTCAATCTACAGCTTCCCAATGTAACTGGTGGGTTCAGAAGAGCACACTGAGTCAGCTTTTAGCCCCACTGTGCAGAAGTTGTCAAAATGTGTTTTTCAGCCCAAGATAAACGCGTTTATCAATCTGGAGCTTCCCAATGTAACTGCTGGGCTCAGAAGAGAAAACTGCGTCAGCTCTTAGCCCCACTGAGCAGAAGTTGTCAAACCGTGTTTTTCAGCACGAGATAAACGCATTTTTCAGTCTAGAGCATCCCAATGTAACTGCTGGGCTCAGAATAGCACGCTGAATCAGCCTCTAGCCCCACTGTGCAGAAGTTCTCAAAACGTGTTTTTCAGCTCGATATAAACAAATTTTTCAATCTGGAGCATCCCATTGTAACTGCTGGGCTCAGAAGAGCATACTGAGTCAGCTCTTAGCCCCACTGTGCAGAAGTTGTCAAAACGTGTTTTTCAGCCCAAGATAAACGTGTTTTTCAATCTGGAGCTTCCCAATGTAACTGCTGGGCTCAGAAGAGCACACTGAGTCAGCTCTCACCCCATTGTGCAGAAGTTGTCAAAACGTGTTTTTGAGATCGAGAT
This sequence comes from Atractosteus spatula, assembly GCF_055471065.1. Taxonomy (NCBI): domain Eukaryota; kingdom Metazoa; phylum Chordata; class Actinopteri; order Semionotiformes; family Lepisosteidae; genus Atractosteus; species Atractosteus spatula. The sequence continues at coordinate 13,112,911 of NC_142732.1, read as the reverse complement.
AAATGCCTTTTTCAATCTGGAGCATCCCAATGTAACTGCTGGGTTCAGAAGAGCACACTGAATCAGCTCTTGGCCCCACTGTGCAGAATTTGTCAAAACGTGTTTTTCAGCTCGAGATAAACGCGTTTTTCAATCTAGAGCATCCCAATGTAACTAATGGGCTTAGAAGAGCACAATGAATCAGCCTCTAGCCCCACTGTGCAGACGTTGTCAAAACGTGTTTTTCAGCCCGAGATAAACACGTTTTTCAATCTGGAGCATCCCAATGTAACTGCTGGGCTCACAAGGGCACACTGAGTCAGCTCTTAGCCCCACTGTACAGAAGTTGTCAAAACGTGTATTTCATCTCCAGATAAACGCGTTTTTCAATCTGGAGCATCCCAATGTAACTGCTGGGCTCAGAAGAGCACACTGAGTCAGTACTTAGCAACACTGTGCAGAAGTTGTCAAAACGTAATTTTCAGCCCAAGATAAACGCCTTTTTCAATCTGGAGTGTCCCAATGTAACTTCTGTGCTCAGAAGAGCACACTGAGTCAGCTCTTAGCCCCACTGTGCAGAAGTTGTCAAAACGTGTTTTTCAGCCCAAGATAAACGCCTTTTTCAATCTGGAGCAGCACAAAGTAACTGCTGGGCTCAGAAGGGCACACTGAGTCAGCTTTTAGCCCCACTGTGCAGAAGTTGTCAATACGTGTTTTTCAGCCTGAGATAAAGGCGTTTTTCAATCTAGAGCATCCCAATGTAACTGCTGAGCTCAGAAGACATTACTGAGTCAGCTCTTAGCCCCACTGTGCAGAAGTTGTCAAAACGTGTTTTTCAGCCCAAGATAAACGCGTTTTTCAATCTGGAGCTTCCAAATGCAACTGCTGGGCTCAGAAGAGCACACTGAGTCAGCTCTCACCCCATTGTGCAGAAGTTGTCAAAACGTGTTTTTGAGATCGAGATAAATGCCTTTTTCAATCTGGAGCATCCCAATGTAACTGCTGGGTTCAGAAGAGCACACTGAGTCTGCTCTTAGGCCCACTGTGCAGAAGTTGTCAAAACGTGTTTTTCAGCACGAGATAAACGCATTTTTCAGTCTAGAGCATCCCAATGTAACTGCTGGGCTCAGAATAGCACGCTGAATCAGCCTCTAGCCCCACTGTGCAGAAGTTCTCAAAACATGTTTTTCAGATCGAGATAAACGCGTTCTTCAATCTATAGCTTCCCAATGTAACTGCTGGGTTCAGAAGAGCACACTGAGTCAGCTCTTAGCCCCCCTGTGCAATATTTGCCAAAACGTATTTTTCAGCTCGAGATAAACGCGTTTTTCAATCTAGAGCATCCCAATGTAACTAATGGGCTCAGAAGAGCACACTGAATCAGCCTCTAGCCCCACTGTGCAGAAGTTGTTAAAACGTGTTTTTCAGCCCGAGATAAACATGTTTTTCAATCTGGAGCATCCCAATGTAACTATTGGGCTCAGAAGAGCACACTGAGTCAGTACTTAGCCCCACTGTGCAGAAGTTTTCAAAACGTGTTTTTCAGATCGAGATAAACACGTTTTTCTACTGCAGCATCCCAATGTAACTGCTGGGCACAGAAGAGCATACTTAGTCAGATCTTAGCCCCACTGTGCAGAAGTTGTCAAAACGTGTTTTTCAGCCCAAGATAAACGTGTTTTTCAATCTGGAGCATCACAATGTAACTGCTGGGCTCAGAAGAGCACACTGAGTCAGCTTTTAGCCCCACTGTGCAGAAGTTGTCAATACGTGTTTTTCAGCCCGAGATAAACGCGTTTTTCAATCTAGAGCATCCCAATGTAACTGCTGGGCTCAGAAGAGCACACTGAGTCAGCTCTTAGCCCCACTGTGCAGAAGTTGTCAGAACGTGTTTTTCAGCACGAGATAAACGCATTTTTCAGTCTAGAGCATCCCAATGTAACTGCTGGGCTCAGAATAGCACGCTGAATCAGCCTCTAGCCCCACTGTGCAGAAGTTCTCAAAACGTGTTTTTCAGATCGAGATAAGCGCGTTCTTCAATCTATAGCTTCCCAATGTAACTGCTTGGTTCAGAAGAGCACTCTGAGTCAGCTCTTAGCCCCCCTGTGCAGAATTTGCCAAAACGTATTTTTCAGCTCGAGATAAACGGGTTTTTCAATCTAGAGCATCCCAATGTAACTAATGGGCTCAGAAGAGCACACTGAATCAGCCTCTAGCCCCACTGTGCAGAAGTTGTTAAAACGTGTTTTTCAGCCCGAGATAAACATGTTTTTCAACCTGGAGCATCCCAATGTAACTGCTGGGCTCAGAAGAGCACACTGAGTCAGCTCTTAGCCCCACTGTGCAGAAGTTGTCAAAACGTGATTTTCAGATGGAGATAAACGTGTTTTTCAATCTGGAGCATCCCAATGTAACTGCTGGGCTCAGAAGAGCACACTGAGTCAGCTTTTAGCCCCACTGTGCAGAAGTTGTCAAAATGTGTTTTTCAGCCCAAGATAAACGCGTTTATCAAATTGGAGCTTCCCAATGTAACTGCTGGGCTCAGAAGAGAAAACTGAGTCAGCTCTTAGCCCCACTGTGCAGAAGTTGTCAAAACGTGTTTTTCAGCACGAGATAAACGCATTTTTCAGTCTAGAGCATCCCAATGTAACTGCTGGGCTCAGAATAGCACGCTGAATCAGCCTCTAGCCCCACTGTGCAGAAGTTCTCAAAACGTGTTTTTCAGATCGAGATAAACGCGTTCTTCAATCTATAGCTTCCCAATGTAACTGCTGGGTTCAGAAGAGCACACTGAGTCAGCTCTTAGCCCCACTGTGCAGAATTTGCCAAAACGGATTTTTCAGCTCGAGATAAACGCGTTTTTCAATCTAGAGCATCCCAATGTAACTAATGGGCTCAGAAGAGCACACTGAATCAGCCTCTAGCCCCACTGTGCAGAAGTTGTCAAAACGTGTTTTTCAGCCCGAGATAAACATGTTTTTCAATCTGGAGCATCCCAATGTAACTGCAGGGCTCAGAAGAGCACACTGAGTCAGTACTTAGCCCCACTGTGCAGAAGTTGTCAAAACGTGTTTTTCAGCCCAAGATAAACGTTTTTTTCAATCTGGAGCATCCCAATGTAACTGCTGGGCTCAGAAGAGCTCACTGAGTCAGCTTTTAGCCCCACTGTGCAGAAGTTGTCAAAATGTGTTTTTCAGATCGAGATAAACGCCTTTTTCAATCTCTAGTTTCCCAATGTAACTGCTGGGCTCAGAAGAGCACACTGAGTCAGCTCTTAGCCCCACTGTGCAGAAGTTGTCAAATCGTGTTTTTCAGCACGAGATAAACGCATTTTTCAGTCTAGAGCATCCCAATGTAACTGCTGGGCTCAGAATAGCACACCGAATCAGCCTCTAGCCCCACTGTGCAGAAGTTCTCAAAACGTGTTTTTCAGATCCAGATAAACGCGTTTTTCAATCTAGAGCATCCCAATGTAACTAATGGGCTCAGAAGAGCACACTGAATCAGCCTCTAGCCCCACTATGCAGAATTTGTCAAAACGTGTTTTTCAGCCCGAGATAAACATGTTTTTCAATCTGGAGCATCCCAATGTAACTGCTGGGCTCAGAAGAGCACACTGAGTCAGCTTTAGCCCCACTGTGCAGAAGTTGTCAATACGTGTTTTTCAGCCCGAGATAAACGTGTTTTTCAATCTAGAGCATCCCAATGTAACTGCTGGGTTCAGAAAGGCACACTGAGTCAGCTCTTAGCCCCCCTGTGCAATATTTGCCAAAACGTATTTTTCAGCTCGAGATAAACGCGTTTTTCAATCTAGAGCATCCCAATGTAACTAATGGGCTCAGAAGAGCACACTGAATCAGCCTCTAGCCCCACTGTGCAGAAGTTGTCAAAACGTGTTTTTCAGCCCAAGATAAACGTGTTTTTCAATCTGGAACATCCCAATGTAACTGCTGGGTTCAGAAGAGCTCACTGAGTCAGCTCTTAGCCCCATTTTGCAGAAGTTGTCAAAACGTGTTTTTCAGATCGAGATAAACGCCTTTTTCAATCTGGAGCCACCCATTGTAACTGCTGGGCTCAGAAGAGCACACTGAGACAGCTCTTAGCCCCACTGTGCAGAAGTTGTCAAAACGTGTTTTTCAGCCCAAGATAAACGTGTTTTTCAATCTGGAGCATCACAATGTAACTGCTGGGCTCAGAAGTGCACACTGAGTCAGCTTTTAGCCCCACTGTGCAGAAGTTGTCAATACGTGTTTTTCAGCCCGAGATAAACGCGTTTTTCAATCTAGAGCATCCCAATGTAACTGCTGGGCTCAGAAGAGCACACTGAGTCAGTACTTAGCCCCACTGTGCAGAAGTTTTCAAAACGTGTTTTTCAGATCGAGATAAACACGTTTTTCTACTGCAGCATCCCAATGTAACTGCTGGGCTCAGAAGAGCACACTGAGTCAGCTCTTATCCCCATTTTGCAGAAGTTGTCAAAACGTGTTTTTCAGATCGAGATAAATGCCTTTTTCATTCTGGAGCCTCCCATTGTAACTGCTGGTCTCAGAAGAGCACACTTAGACAGCTCTTAGCCCCAGTGTGCAGAAGTTGTAAAAACGTGTTTTTCAGCTCGAGATAAACGTGTTTTTCAATCTAGAGCATCCCAATGTAACTAATGGGTTCAGAAGAGCACTCTGAGTCAGCTCTAAGCCCCCCTGTGCAGAATTTGCCAAAACGTATTTTTCAGCTCGAGATAAACGGGTTTTTCAATCTAGAGCATCCCAATGTAACTAATGGGCTCAGAAGAGCACACTGAATCAGCCTCTAGCCCCACTGTGCAGAAGTTGTTAAAACGTGTTTTTCAGCCCGAGATAAACATGTTTTTCAACCTGGAGCATCCCAATGTAACTGCTGGGCTCAGAAGAGCACACTGAGTCAGCTCTTAGCCCCACTGTGCAGAAGTTGTCAAAACGTGTTTTTCAGATGGAGATAAACGCGTTTTTCAATCTGGAGCATCCCAATGTAACTGCTGGGCTCAGAAGAGCACACTGAGTCAGCTTTTAGCCCCACTGTGCAGAAGTTGTCAAAATGTGTTTTTCAGCCCAAGATAAACGCGTTTATCAATTTGGAGCTTCCCAATGTAACTGGTGGGCTCAGAAGAGAAAACTGAGTCAGCTCTTAGCCCCACTGTGCAGAAGTTGTCAAAACGTGTTTTTCAGCACGAGATAAACGCATTTTTCATTCTAGAGCATCCCAATGTAACTGCTTGGCTCAGAATAGCACGCTGAATCAGCCTCTAGCCCCACTGTGCAGAAGTTCTCAAAACGTGTTTTTCAGATCGAGATAAACGCGTTCTTCAATCTATAGCTTCCCAATGTAACTGCTGGGTTCAGAAGAGCACACTGAGTCAGCTCTTAGCCCCACTGTGCAGAATTTGCCAAAACGGATTTTTCAACTCGAGATAAACGCGTTTTTCAATCTAGAGCATCCCAATGTAACTAATGGGCTCAGAAGAGCACACTGAATCAGCCTCTAGCCCCACTGTGCAGAAGTTGTCAAAACGTGTTTTTCAGCCCGAGATAAACATGTTTTTCAATCTGGAGCATCCCAATGTAACTGCAGGGCTCAGAAGAGCACACTGAGTCAGTACTTAGCCCCACTGTGCAGAAGTTGTCAAAACGTGTTTTTCAGCCCAAGATAAATGTTTTTTTCAATCTGGAGCATCCCAATGTAACTGCTGGGCTCAGAAGAGCTCACTGAGTCAGCTTTTAGCCCCACTGTGCAGAAGTTGTCAAAATGTGTTTTTCAGATCGAGATAAACGCCTTTTTCAATCTCTAGCTTCCCAATGTAACTGCTGGGCTCAGAAGAGCACACTGAGTCAGCTCTTAGCCCCACTGTGCAGAAGTTGTCAAAATGTGTTTTTCAGCCCAAGATAAACGCGTTTATCAATCTGGAGCTTCCCAATGTAACTGCTGGGCTCAGAAGAGAAAACTGAGTCAGCTCTTAGCCCCACTGTGCAGAAGTTGTCAAATCGTGTTTTTCAGCACGAGATAAACGCATTTTTCAGTCTAGAGGATCCCAATGTAACTGCTGGGCTCAGAATAGCACACCGAATCAGCCTCTAGCCCCACTGTTCAGAAGTTCTCAAAACGTGTTTTTCAGATCCAGATAAACGCGTTTTTCAATCTAGAGCATCCCAATGTAACTAATGGGCTCAGAAGAGCACACTGAATCAGCCTCTAGCCCCACTGTGCAGAAGTTGTCAAAACGTGTTTTTCAGCCCGAGATAAACATGTTTTTCAATCTGGAGCATCCCAATGTAACTGCTGGTCTCAGAAGAGCACACTTAGACAGCTCTTAGCCCCAGTGTGCAGAAGTTGTAAAAACGTGTTTTTCAGCTCGAGATAAACGTGTTTTTCAATCTCTAGCTTCCCAATGTAACTGCTGGGCTCAGAAGAGCACACTGAGTCAGCTCTTAGCCCCACTGTGCAGAAGTTTTCAAAACGTGTTTTTCAGCCCAAGATAAACGAGTTTTTCAATCTGGTGCATCCCAATGTAACTGCTGGGCTCAGAAGAGAAAACTGAGTCAGCTCTTAGCCCCACTGTGCAGAAGTTGTAAAAACGTGTTTTTCAGCTCGAGATAAACGTGTTTTTCAATCTCTAGCTTCCCAATGTAACTGCTGGGCTCAGAAGAGCACATTGAGTCAGCTCTTAGCCCCACTGTGCAGAAGTTGTCAAAACGTGTTTTCAGATCGAGATAAACACCTTTTTCAATCTGGAGCATCCCAATGTAACTGCTGGGCTCAGAAGAGCTCACTGAGTCAGCTTTTAGCCCCACTGTGCAGAAGTTGTCAAAATGTGTTTTTCAGCCCAAGATAAACGCGTTTTTCAATCTGGAGCTTCCCAATGTAACTGCTGGGCTCAGAAGAGTACACTGAGTCAGCTCTTAGCCCCACTGTGCAGAAGTTGTCAAAATGTGTTTTTCAGCCCAAGATAAACGCGTTTTTCAATCTGGAGCTTCCCAATGTAACTGCTGGGCTCAGAAGAGCACACTGAGTCAGTACTTAGCCCCACTGTGCAGAAGTTTTCAAAACGTGTTTTTCAGATCGAGATAAACACGTTTTTCTACTGCAGCATCCCAGTGTAACTGCTGGGCTCAGAAGAGCACACTGAGTCAGCTCTTAGCCCCACTGTGCAGAAGTTGTCAAAACGTGTTTTTCAGCACGAGATAAACGCATTTTTCAGTCTAGAGCATCCCAATGTAACTGCTGGGCTCAGAATAGCACGCTGAATCAGCCTCTAGCCCCACTGTGCAGAAGTTCTCAAAACGTGTTTTTCAGATCGAGATAAACGCGTTCTTCAATCTATAGCTTCCCAATGTAACTGCTGGGTTCAGAAGAGCACACTGAGTCAGCTCTTAGCCCCACTGTGCAGAATTTGCCAAAACGGATTTTTCAGCTCGAGATAAACGCGTTTTTCAATCTAGAGCATCCCAATGTAACTAATGGGCTCAGAAGAGCACACTGAATCAGCCTCTAGCCCCACTGTGCAGAAGTTGTCAAAACGTGTTTTTCAGCCCGAGATAAACATGTTTTTCAATCTGGAGCATCCCAATGTAACTGCAGGGCTCAGAAGAGCACACTGAGTCAGTACTTAGCCCCACTGTGCAGAAGTTGTCAAAACGTGTTTTTCAGCCCAAGATAAACGTTTTTTTCAATCTGGAGCATCCCAATGTAACTGCTGGGCTCAGAAGAGCACACTGAGTCAGCTTTTAGCCCCACTGTGCAGAAGTTGTCAAAATGTGTTTTTCAGCCCAAGATAAACGCGTTTATCAATCTGGAGCTTCCCAATGTAACTGCTGGGCTCAGAAGAGAAAACTGAGTCAGCTCTTAGCCCCACTGTGCAGAAGTTGTCAAATCGTGTTTTTCAGCACGAGATAAACGCATTTTTCAGTCTAGAGCATCCCAATGTAACTGCTGGGCTCAGAATAGCACACCGAATCAGCCTCTAGCCCCACTGTGCAGAAGTTCTCAAAACGTGTTTTTCAGATCCAGATAAACGCGTTTTTCAATCTAGAGCATCCCAATGTAACTAATGGGCTCAGAAGAGCACACTGAATCAGCCTCTAGCCCCACTATGCAGAAGTTGTCAAAACGTGTTTTTCAGCCCGAGATAAACATGTTTTTCAATCTGGAGCATCCCAATGTAACTGCTGGGCTCAGAAGAGCACACTGAGTCAGCTTTTAGCCCCACTGTGCAGAAGTTGTCAATACGTGTTTTTCAGCCCGAGATAAACGCGTTTTTCAATCTAGAGCATCCCAATGTAACTGCTGGGCTCAGAAGAGCACACTGAGTCAGCTCTTAGCCCCACTGTGCAGAAGTTGTCAGAACGTGTTTTTCAGCACGAGATAAACGCATTTTTCAGTCTAGAGCATCCCAATGTAACTGCTGGGCTCAGAATAGCACGCTGAATCAGCCTCTAGCCCCACTTTGCAGAAGTTCTCAAAACGTGTTTTTCAGATCGAGATAAGCGCGTTCTTCAATCTATAGCTTCCCAATGTAACTGCTGGGTTCAGAAGAGCACTCTGAGTCAGCTCTTAGCCCCCCTGTGCAGAATTTGCCAAAACGTATTTTTCAGCTCGAGATAAACGGGTTTTTCAATCTAGAGCATCCCAATGTAACTAATGGGCTCAGAAGAGCACACTGAATCAGCCTCTAGCCCCACTGTGCAGAAGTTGTTAAAACGTGTTTTTCAGCCCGAGATAAACATGTTTTTCAACCTGGAGCATCCCAATGTAACTGCTGGGCTCAGAAGAGCACACTGAGTCAGCTCTTAGCCCCACTGTGCAGAAGTTGTCAAAACGTGTTTTTCAGATGGAGATAAACGCGTTTTTCAATCTGGAGCATCCCAATGTAACTGCTGGGCTCAGAAGAGCACACTGAGTCAGCTTTTAGCCCCACTGTGCAGAAGTTGTCAAAATGTGTTTTTCAGCCCAAGATAAACGCGTTTATCAAATTGGAGCTTCCCAATGTAACTGCTGGGCTCAGAAGAGAAAACTGAGTCAGCTCTTAGCCCCACTGTGCAGAAGTTGTCAAAACGTGTTTTTCAGCACGAGATAAACGCATTTTTCAGTCTAGAGCATCCCAATGTAACTGCTGGGCTCAGAATAGCACGCTGAATCAGCCTCTAGCCCCACTGTGCAGAAGTTCTCAAAACGTGTTTTTCAGATCGAGATAAACGCGTTCTTCAATCTATAGCTTCCCAATGTAACTGCTGGGTTCAGAAGAGCACACTGAGTCAGCTCTTAGCCCCACTGTGCAGAATTTGCCAAAACGGATTTTTCAGCTCGAGATAAACGCGTTTTTCAATCTAGAGCATCCCAATGTAACTAATGGGCTCAGAAGAGCACACTGAATCAGCCTCTAGCCCCACTGTGCAGAAGTTGTCAAAACGTGTTTTTCAGCCCGAGATAAACATGTTTTTCAATCTGGAGCATCCCAATGTAACTGCAGGGCTCAGAAGAGCACACTGAGTCAGTACTTAGCCCCACTGTGCAGAAGTTGTCAAAACGTGTTTTTCAGCCCAAGATAAACGTTTTTTTCAATCTGGAGCATCCCAATGTAACTGCTGGGCTCAGAAGAGCTCACTGAGTCAGCTTTTAGCCCCACTGTGCAGAAGTTGTCAAAATGTGTTTTTCAGATCGAGATAAACGCCTTTTTCAATCTCTAGCTTCCCAATGTAACTGCTGGGCTCAGAAGAGCACACTGAGTCAGCTCTTAGCCCCACTGTGCAGAAGTTGTCAAAACGTGTTTTTCAGCCCGAGATAAACGAGTTTTTCAATCTGGTGCATCCCAATGTAACTGCTGGGCTCAGAAGAGCACACTGAGTCAGCTTTTAGCCCCACTGTGCAGAAGTTGTCAAAATGTGTTTTTCAGCCCAAGATAAACGCGTTTTTCAATCTGGAGCTTCCCAATGTAACTGCTGGGCTCAGAAGAGTACACTGAGTCAGCTCTTAGCCCCACTGTGCAGAAGTTGTCAAAACGTGTTTTTCAGCCCGAGATAAACATGTTTTTCAATCTGGAGCATCCCAATGTAACTGCTGTGCTCAGAAGAGCACACTGAGTCAGTACTTAGCCCCACTGTGCAGAAGTTTTCAAAACGTGTTTTTCAGATCGAGATAAACACGTTTTTCTACTGCAGCATCCCAGTGTAACTGCTGGGCTCAGAAGATTACACTGAGTCAGCTCTTAGCCCCACTGTGCAGAAGTTGTCAAAACGTGTTTTTCAGCACGAGATAAACGCATTTTTCAGTCTAGAGCATCCCAATGTAACTGCTGGGCTCAGAATAGCACGCTGAATCAGCCTCTAGCCCCACTGTGCAGAAGTTCTCAAAACGTGTTTTTCAGATCGAGATAAACGCGTTCTTCAATCTCTAGCTTCCCAATGTAACTGCTGGGCTCAGAAGAGCACACTGAGTCAGCTCTTAGACCCACTGTGCAGAAGTTGACAAAACGTGTTTTTCAGCCCGAGATAAACGAGATTTTCATTCTGGTGCATCCCAATGTAACTGCTGGGCTCAGAAGAGCACACTGAGTCAGCTTTTAGCCCCACTGTGCAGAAGTTGTCAAAATGTGTTTTTCAGCCCAAGATAAACGCCTTTTTTTCAATCTGGAGCATCCCAATGTAACTGCTGGGCTCAGAAGAGCTCACTGAGTCAGCTCTTATCCCCATTTTGCAGAAGTTGTCAAAACGTGTTTTTCAGATCGAGATAAATGCCTTTTTCAATCTGGAGCCTCCCATTGTAACTGCTGGTCTCAGAAGAGCACACTGAGACAGCTCTTAGCCCCAGTGTGCAGAAGTTGTAAAAACGTGTTTTTCAGCTCGAGATAAACGTGTTTTTCAATCTCTAGCTTCCCAATGTAACTGCTGGGCACAGAAGAGCACACTGAGTCAGCTCTTAGCCCCACTGTGCAGAAGTTGTCAAAACGTGTTTTTCAGCCCGAGATAAATGAGTTTTTCAATCTGGAGCATCCCAATGTAACTGCTGGGCTCAGAAGAGCTCACTGAGTCAGTCTTAGCCCCATTGTGCAGATGTTGTCAAATCGTGTTTTTCAGCCCGAGATAAACGCCTTTTTCAATCTGGAGCATCCCAATGTAACTGCTGGGCTCAGAAGAGCACATTGAGTCAGCTCTTAGCCCCACTGTGCAGAAGTTGTCAAAACGTGTTTTCAGATCGAGATAAACACCTTTTTCAATCTGGAGCATCCCAATGTAACTGCTGGGCTCAGAAGAGTACACTGAGTCAGCTCTTAGCCCCACTGTGCAGAAGTTGTCAAAACGTGTTTTTCAGATGGAGATAAACGCGTTTTTCAATCTGGAGCATCCCAATGTAACTGCTGGGCTCAGAAGAGTACACTGAGTCAGCTCTTAGCCCCACTGTGCAGAAGTTGTCAAAACGTGTTTTTCAGCCCGAGATAAACATGTTTTTCAATCTGGAGCATCCCAATGTAACTGCTGGGCTCAGAAGAGCACACTGAGCCAGTACTTAGCCCCACTGTGCAGAAGTTTTCAAAACGTGTTTTTCAGATCGAGATAAACACGTTTTTCTACTGCAGCATCCCAATGTAACTGCTGGGCTCAGAAGAGCACACTGAGTCAGCTCTTATCCCCATTTTGCAGAAGTTGTCAAAACGTGTTTTTCAGATCGAGATAAATGCCTTTTTCAATCTGGAGCCTCCCATTGTAACTGCTGGTCTCAGAAGAGCACACTTAGACAGCTCTTAGCCCCAGTGTGCAGAAGTTGTAAAAACGTGTTTTTCAGCTCGAGATAAACGTGTTTTTCAATCTCTAGCTTCCCAATGTAACTGCTGGGCTCAGAAGAGCACACTGAGTCAGCTCTTAGCCCCACTGTGCAGAAGTTTTCAAAACGTGTTTTTCAGCCCAAGATAAACGAGTTTTTCAATCTGGTGCATCCCAATGTAACTGCTGGGCTCAGAAGAGAAAACTGAGTCAGCTCTTAGCCCCACTGTGCAGAAGTTGTAAAAACGTGTTTTTCAGCTCGAGATAAACGTGTTTTTCAATCTCTAGCTTCCCAATGTAACTGCTGGGCTCAGAAGAGCACATTGAGTCAGCTCTTAGCCCCACTGTGCAGAAGTTGTCAAAACGTGTTTTCAGATCGAGATAAACACCTTTTTCAATCTGGAGCATCCCAATGTAACTGCTGGGCTCAGAAGAGTACACTGAGTCAGCTCTTAGCCCCACTGTGCAGAAGTTGTCAAAACGTGTTTTTCAGATGGAGATAAACGCGTTTTTCAATCTGGAGCATCCCAATGTAACTGCTGGGCTCAGAAGAGCACACTGAGTCAGCTTTTAGCCCCACTGTGCAGAAGTTGTCAAAATGTGTTTTTCAGCCCAAGATAAACGCGTTTATCAATTTGGAGCTTCCCAATGTAACTGCTGGGCTCAGAAGAGTACACTGAGTCAGCTCTTAGCCCCACTGTGCAGAAGTTGTCAAAACGTGTTTTTCAGCCCGAGATAAACATGTTTTTCAATCTGGAGCATCCCAATGTAACTGCTGTGCTCAGAAGTGCAAACTGAGTCAGTACTTAGCCCCACTGTGCAGAAGTTTTCAAAACGTGTTTTTCAGATCGAGATAAACATGTTTTTCTACTGCAGCATCCCAGTGTAACTGCTGGGCTCAGAAGAGCACACTGAGTCAGCTCTTAGCCCCACTGTGCAGAAGTTGTCAAAACGTGTTTTTCAGCACGAGATAAACGCATTTTTCAGTCTAGAGCATCCCAATGTAACTGCTGGGCTCAGAATAGCACGCTGAATCAGCCTCTAGCCCCACTGTGCAGAAGTTCTCAAAACATGTTTTTCAGATCGAGATAAACGCGTTCTTCAATCTATAGCTTCCCAATGTAACTGCTGGGTTCAGAAGAGCACACTGAGTCAGCTCTTAGCCCCCCTGTGCAATATTTGCCAAAACGTATTTTTCAGCTCGAGATAAACGCGTTTTTCAATCTAGAGCATCCCAATGTAACTAATGGGCTCAGAAGAGCACACTGAATCAGCCTCTAGCCCCACTGTGCAGAAGTTGTTAAAACGTGTTTTTCAGCCCGAGATAAACATGTTTTTCAATCTGGAGCATCCCAATGTAACTACTGGGCTCAGAAGAGCACACTGAGTCAGTACTTAGCCCCACTGTGCAGAAGTTTTCAAAACGTGTTTTTCAGATCGAGATAAACACGTTTTTCTACTGCAGCATCCCAATGTAACTGCTGGGCACAGAAGAGCATACTTAGTCAGATCTTAGCCCCACTGTGCAGAAGTTGTCAAAACGTGTTTTTCAGCCCAAGATAAACGTGTTTTTCAATCTGGAGCATCACAATGTAACTGCTGGGCTCAGAAGAGCACACTGAGTCAGCTTTTAGCCCCACTGTGCAGAAGTTGTCAATACGTGTTTTTCAGCCCGAGATAAACGCGTTTTTCAATCTAGAGCATCCCAATGTAACTGCTGGGCTCAGAAGAGCACACTGAGTCAGCTCTTAGCCCCACTGTGCAGAAGTTGTCAGAACGTGTTTTTCAGCACGAGATAAACGCATTTTTCAGTCTAGAGCATCCCAATGTAACTGCTGGGCTCAGAATAGCACGCTGAATCAGCCTCTAGCCCCACTGTGCAGAAGTTCTCAAAACGTGTTTTTCAGATCGAGATAAGCGCGTTCTTCAATCTATAGCTTCCCAATGTAACTGCTTGGTTCAGAAGAGCACTCTGAGTCAGCTCTTAGCCCCCCTGTGCAGAATTTGCCAAAACGTATTTTTCAGCTCGAGATAAACGGGTTTTTCAATCTAGAGCATCCCAATGTAACTAATGGGCTCAGAAGAGCACACTGAATCAGCCTCTAGCCCCACTGTGCAGAAGTTGTTAAAACGTGTTTTTCAGCCCGAGATAAACATGTTTTTCAACCTGGAGCATCCCAATGTAACTGCTGGGCTCAGAAGAGCACACTGAGTCAGCTCTTAGCCCCACTGTGCAGAAGTTGTCAAAACGTGATTTTCAGATGGAGATAAACGTGTTTTTCAATCTGGAGCATCCCAATGTAACTGCTGGGCTCAGAAGAGCACACTGAGTCAGCTTTTAGCCCCACTGTGCAGAAGTTGTCAAAATGTGTTTTTCAGCCCAAGATAAACGCGTTTATCAAATTGGAGCTTCCCAATGTAACTGCTGGGCTCAGAAGAGAAAACTGAGTCAGCTCTTAGCCCCACTGTGCAGAAGTTGTCAAAACGTGTTTTTCAGCACGAGATAAACGCATTTTTCAGTCTAGAGCATCCCAATGTAACTGCTGGGCTCAGAATAGCACGCTGAATCAGCCTCTAGCCCCACTGTGCAGAAGTTCTCAAAACGTGTTTTTCAGATCGAGATAAACGCGTTCTTCAATCTATAGCTTCCCAATGTAACTGCTGAGTTCAGAAGAGCACACTGAGTCAGCTCTTAGCCCCACTGTGCAGAATTTGCCAAAACGGATTTTTCAGCTCGAGATAAACGCGTTTTTCAATCTAGAGCATCCCAATGTAACTAATGGGCTCAGAAGAGCACACTGAATCAGCCTCTAGCCCCACTGTGCAGAAGTTGTCAAAACGTGTTTTTCAGCCCGAGATAAACATGTTTTTCAATCTGGAGCATCCCAATGTAACTGCAGGGCTCAGAAGAGCACACTGAGTCAGTACTTAGCCCCACTGTGCAGAAGTTGTCAAAACGTGTTTTTCAGCCCAAGATAAACGTTTTTTTCAATCTGGAGCATCCCAATGTAACTGCTGGGCTCAGAAGAGCTCACTGAGTCAGCTTTTAGCCCCACTGTGCAGAAGTTGTCAAAATGTGTTTTTCAGATCGAGATAAACGCCTTTTTCAATCTCTAGTTTCCCAATGTAACTGCTGGGCTCAGAAGAGCACACTGAGTCAGCTCTTAGCCCCACTGTGCAGAAGTTGTCAAATCGTGTTTTTCAGCACGAGATAAATGCATTTTTCAGTCTAGAGCATCCCAATGTAACTGCTGGGCTCAGAATAGCACACCGAATCAGCCTCTAGCCCCACTGTGCAGAAGTTCTCAAAACGTGTTTTTCAGATCCAGATAAACGCGTTTTTCAATCTAGAGCATCCCAATGTAACTAATGGGCTCAGAAGAGCACACTGAATCAGCCTCTAGCCCCACTATGCAGAATTTGTCAAAACGTGTTTTTCAGCCCGAGATAAACATGTTTTTCAATCTGGAGCATCCCAATGTAACTGCTGGGCTCAGAAGAGCACACTGAGTCAGCTTTAGCCCCACTGTGCAGAAGTTGTCAATACGTGTTTTTCAGCCCGAGATAAACGTGTTTTTCAATCTAGAGCATCCCAATGTAACTGCTGGGTTCAGAAGAGCACACTGAGTCAGCTCTTAGCCCCCCTGTGCAATATTTGCCAAAACGTATTTTTCAGCTCGAGATAAACGCGTTTTTCAATCTAGAGCATCCCAATGTAACTAATGGGCTCAGAAGAGCACACTGAATCAGCCTCTAGCCCCACTGTGCAGAAGTTGTCAAAACGTGTTTTTCAGCCCAAGATAAACGTGTTTTTCAATCTGGAACATCCCAATGTAACTGCTGGGTTCAGAAGAGCTCACTGAGTCAGCTCTTAGCCCCATTTTGCAGAAGTTGTCAAAACGTGTTTTTCAGATCGAGATAAACGCCTTTTTCAATCTGGAGCCACCCATTGTAACTGCTGGGCTCAGAAGAGCACACTGAGACAGCTCTTAGCCCCACTGTGCAGAAGTTGTCAAAACGTGTTTTTCAGCCCAAGATAAACGTGTTTTTCAATCTGGAGCATCACAATGTAACTGCTGGGCTCAGAAGTGCACACTGAGTCAGCTTTTAGCCCCACTGTGCAGAAGTTGTCAATACGTGTTTTTCAGCCCGAGATAAACGCGTTTTTCAATCTAGAGCATCCCAATGTAACTGCTGGGCTCAGAAGAGCACACTGAGTCAGTACTTAGCCCCACTGTGCAGAAGTTTTCAAAACGTGTTTTTCAGATCGAGATAAACACGTTTTTCTACTGCAGCATCCCAATGTAACTGCTGGGCTCAGAAGAGCACACTGAGTCAGCTCTTATCCCCATTTTGCAGAAGTTGTCAAAACGTGTTTTTCAGAAGGAGATAAATGCCTTTTTCATTCTGGAGCCTCCCATTGTAACTGCTGGTCTCAGAAGAGCACACTTAGACAGCTCTTAGCCCCAGTGTGCAGAAGTTGTAAAAACGTGTTTTTCAGCTCGAGATAAACGTGTTTTTCAATCTAGAGCATCCCAATGTAACTAATGGGTTCAGAAGAGCACTCTGAGTCAGCTCTAAGCCCCCCTGTGCAGAATTTGCCAAAACGTATTTTTCAGCTCGAGATAAACGGGTTTTTCAATCTAGAGCATCCCAATGTAACTAATGGGCTCAGAAGAGCACACTGAATCAGCCTCTAGCCCCACTGTGCAGAAGTTGTTAAAACGTGTTTTTCAGCCCGAGATAAACATGTTTTTCAACCTGGAGCATCCCAATGTAACTGCTGGGCTCAGAAGAGCACACTGAGTCAGCTCTTAGCCCCACTGTGCAGAAGTTGTCAAAACGTGTTTTTCAGATGGAGATAAACGCGTTTTTCAATCTGGAGCATCCCAATGTAACTGCTGGGCTCAGAAGAGCACACTGAGTCAGCTTTTAGCCCCACTGTGCAGAAGTTGTCAAAATGTGTTTTTCAGCCCAAGATAAACGCGTTTATCAATTTGGAGCTTCCCAATGTAACTGGTGGGCTCAGAAGAGAAAACTGAGTCAGCTCTTAGCCCCACTGTGCAGAAGTTGTCAAAACGTGTTTTTCAGCACGAGATAAACGCATTTTTCAGTCTAGAGCATCCCAATGTAACTGCTTGGCTCAGAATAGCACGCTGAATCAGCCTCTAGCCCCACTGTGCAGAAGTTCTCAAAACGTGTTTTTCAGATCGAGATAAACGCGTTCTTCAATCTATAGCTTCCCAATGTAACTGCTGGGTTCAGAAGAGCACACTGAGTCAGCTCTTAGCCCCACTGTGCAGAATTTGCCAAAACGGATTTTTCAACTCGAGATAAACGCGTTTTTCAATCTAGAGCATCCCAATGTAACTAATGGGCTCAGAAGAGCACACTGAATCAGCCTCTAGCCCCACTGTGCAGAAGTTGTCAAAACGTGTTTTTCAGCCCGAGATAAACATGTTTTTCAATCTGGAGCATCCCAATGTAACTGCAGGGCTCAGAAGAGCACACTGAGTCAGTACTTAGCCCCACTGTGCAGAAGTTGTCAAAACGTGTTTTTCAGCCCAAGATAAACGTTTTTTTCAATCTGGAGCATCCCAATGTAACTGCTGGGCTCAGAAGAGCTCACTGAGTCAGCTTTTAGCCCCACTGTGCAGAAGTTGTCAAAATGTGTTTTTCAGATCGAGATAAACGCCTTTTTCAATCTCTAGCTTCCCAATGTAACTGCTGGGCTCAGAAGAGCACACTGAGTCAGCTCTTAGCCCCACTGTGCAGAAGTTGTCAAAATGTGTTTTTCAGCCCAAGATAAACGCGTTTATCAATCTGGAGCTTCCCAATGTAACTGCTGGGCTCAGAAGAGAAAACTGAGTCAGCTCTTAGCCCCACTGTGCAGAAGTTGTCAAATCGTGTTTTTCAGCACGAGATAAACGCATTTTTCAGTCTAGAGGATCCCAATGTAACTGCTGGGCTCAGAATAGCACACCGAATCAGCCTCTAGCCCCACTGTTCAGAAGTTCTCAAAACGTGTTTTTCAGATCCAGATAAACGCGTTTTTCAATCTAGAGCATCCCAATGTAACTAATGGGCTCAGAAGAGCACACTGAATCAGCCTCTAGCCCCACTGTGCAGAAGTTGTCAAAACGTGTTTTTCAGCCCGAGATAAACATGTTTTTCAATCTGGAGCATCCCAATGTAACTGCTGGTCTCAGAAGAGCACACTTAGACAGCTCTTAGCCCCAGTGTGCAGAAGTTGTAAAAACGTGTTTTTCAGCTCGAGATAAACGTGTTTTTCAATCTCTAGCTTCCCAATGTAACTGCTGGGCTCAGAAGAGCACACTGAGTCAGCTCTTAGCCCCACTGTGCAGAAGTTTTCAAAACGTGTTTTTCACCCCAAGATAAACGAGTTTTTCAATCTGGTGCATCCCAATGTAACTGCTGGGCTCAGAAGAGAAAACTGAGTCAGCTCTTAGCCCCACTGTGCAGAAGTTGTAAAAACGTGTTTTTCAGCTCGAGATAAACGTGTTTTTCAATCTCTAGCTTCCCAATGTAACTGCTGGGCTCAGAAGAGCACATTGAGTCAGCTCTTAGCCCCACTGTGCAGAAGTTGTCAAAACGTGTTTTCAGATCGAGATAAACACCTTTTTCAATCTGGAGCATCCCAATGTAACTGCTGGGCTCAGAAGAGCTCACTGAGTCAGCTTTTAGCCCCACTGTGCAGAAGTTGTCAAAATGTGTTTTTCAGATCGAGATAAACGCCTTTTTCAATCTCTAGCTTCCCAATGTAACTGCTGGGCTCAGAAGAGCACACTGAGTCAGCTCTTAGCCCCACTGTGCAGAAGTTGTCAAAACGTGTTTTTCAGCCCGAGATAAACGAGTTTTTCAATCTGGTGCATCCCAATGTAACTGCTGGGCTCAGAAGAGCACACTGAGTCAGCTTTTAGCCCCACTGTGCAGAAGTTGTCAAAATGTGTTTTTCAGCCCAAGATAAACGCGTTTTTCAATCTGGAGCTTCCCAATGTAACTGCTGGGCTCAGAAGAGTACACTGAGTCAGCTCTTAGCCCCACTGTGCAGAAGTTGTCAAAATGTGTTTTTCAGCCCAAGATAAACGCGTTTTTCAATCTGGAGCTTCCCAATGTAACTGCTGGGCTCAGAAGAGCACACTGAGTCAGTACTTAGCCCCACTGTGCAGAAGTTTTCAAAACGTGTTTTTCAGATCGAGATAAACACGTTTTTCTACTGCAGCATCCCAGTGTAACTGCTGGGCTCAGAAGAGCACACTGAGTCAGCTCTTAGCCCCACTGTGCAGAAGTTGTCAAAACGTGTTTTTCAGCACGAGATAAACGCGTTCTTCAATCTATAGCTTCCCAATGTAACTGCTGGGTTCAGAAGAGCACACTGAGTCAGCTCTTAGCCCCACTGTGCAGAATTTGCCAAAACGGATTTTTCAGCTCGAGATAAACGCGTTTTTCAGTCTAGAGCATCCCAATGTAACTGCTGAGCTCAGAATAGCACGCTGAATCAGCCTCTAGCCCCACTGTGCAGAAGTTCTCAAAACGTGTTTTTCAGATCGAGATAAACGCGTTCTTCAATCTATAGCTTCCCAATGTAACTGCTGGGTTCAGAAGAGCACACTGAGTCAGCTCTTAGCCCCACTGTGCAGAATTTGCCAAAACGGATTTTTCAGCTCGAGATAAACGCGTTTTTCAATCTAGAGCATCCCAATGTAACTAATGGGCTCAGAAGAGCACACTGAATCAGCCTCTAGCCCCACTGTGCAGAAGTTGTCAAAACGTGTTTTTCAGCCCGAGATAAACATGTTTTTCAATCTGGAGCATCCCAATGTAACTGCAGGGCTCAGAAGAGCACACTGAGTCAGTACTTAGCCCCACTGTGCAGAAGTTGTCAAAACGTGTTTTTCAGCCCAAGATAAACGTTTTTTTCAATCTGGAGCATCCCAATGTAACTGCTGGGCTCAGAAGAGCACACTGAGTCAGCTTTTAGCCCCACTGTGCAGAAGTTGTCAAAATGTGTTTTTCAGCCCAAGATAAACGCGTTTATCAATCTGGAGCTTCCCAATGTAACTGCTGGGCTCAGAAGAGAAAACTGAGTCAGCTCTTAGCCCCACTGTGCAGAAGTTGTCAAATCGTGTTTTTCAGCACGAGATAAACGCATTTTTCAGTCTAGAGCATCCCAATGTAACTGCTGGGCTCAGAATAGCACACCGAATCAGCCTCTAGCCCCACTGTGCAGAAGTTCTCAAAACGTGTTTTTCAGATCCAGATAAACGCGTTTTTCAATCTAGAGCATCCCAATGTAACTAATGGGCTCAGAAGAGCACACTGAATCAGCCTCTAGCCCCACTATGCAGAAGTTGTCAAAACGTGTTTTTCAGCCCGAGATAAACATGTTTTTCAATCTGGAGCATCCCAATGTAACTGCTGGGCTCAGAAGAGCACACTGAGTCAGCTTTTAGCCCCACTGTGCAGAAGTTGTCAATACGTGTTTTTCAGCCCGAGATAAACGCGTTTTTCAATCTAGAGCATCCCAATGTAACTGCTGGGCTCAGAAGAGCACACTGAGTCAGCTCTTAGCCCCACTGTGCAGAAGTTGTCAGAACGTGTTTTTCAGCACGAGATAAACGCATTTTTCAGTCTAGAGCATCCCAATGTAACTGCTGGGCTCAGAATAGCACGCTGAATCAGCCTCTAGCCCCACTGTGCAGAAGTTCTCAAAACGTGTTTTTCAGATCGAGATAAGCGCGTTCTTCAATCTATAGCTTCCCAATGTAACTGCTGGGTTCAGAAGAGCACTCTGAGTCAGCTCTTAGCCCCCCTGTGCAGAATTTGCCAAAACGTATTTTTCAGCTCGAGATAAACGGGTTTTTCAATCTAGAGCATCCCAATGTAACTAATGGGCTCAGAAGAGCACACTGAATCAGCCTCTAGCCCCACTGTGCAGAAGTTGTTAAAACGTGTTTTTCAGCCCGAGATAAACATGTTTTTCAACCTGGAGCATCCCAATGTAACTGCTGGGCTCAGAAGAGCACACTGAGTCAGCTCTTAGCCCCACTGTGCAGAAGTTGTCAAAACGTGTTTTTCAGATGGAGATAAACGCGTTTTTCAATCTGGAGCATCCCAATGTAACTGCTGGGCTCAGAAGAGCACACTGAGTCAGCTTTTAGCCCCACTGTGCAGAAGTTGTCAAAATGTGTTTTTCAGCCCAAGATAAACGCGTTTATCAAATTGGAGCTTCCCAATGTAACTGCTGGGCTCAGAAGAGAAAACTGAGTCAGCTCTTAGCCCCACTGTGCAGAAGTTGTCAAAACGTGTTTTTCAGCACGAGATAAACGCATTTTTCAGTCTAGAGCATCCCAATGTAACTGCTGGGCTCAGAATAGCACGCTGAATCAGCCTCTAGCCCCACTGTGCAGAAGTTCTCAAAACGTGTTTTTCAGATCGAGATAAACGCGTTCTTCAATCTATAGCTTCCCAATGTAACTGCTGGGTTCAGAAGAGCACACTGAGTCAGCTCTTAGCCCCACTGTGCAGAATTTGCCAAAACGGATTTTTCAGCTCGAGATAAACGCGTTTTTCAATCTAGAGCATCCCAATGTAACTAATGGGCTCAGAAGAGCACACTGAATCAGCCTCTAGCCCCACTGTGCAGAAGTTGTCAAAACGTGTTTTTCAGCCCGAGATAAACATGTTTTTCAATCTGGAGATCCCAATGTAACTGCAGGGCTCAGAAGAGCACACTGAGTCAGTACTTAGCCCCACTGTGCAGAAGTTGTCAAAACGTGTTTTTCAGCCCAAGATAAACGTTTTTTTCAATCTGGAGCATCCCAATGTAACTGCTGGGCTCAGAAGAGCTCACTGAGTCAGCTTTTAGCCCCACTGTGCAGAAGTTGTCAAAATGTGTTTTTCAGATCGAGATAAACGCCTTTTTCAATCTCTAGCTTCCCAATGTAACTGCTGGGCTCAGAAGAGCACACTGAGTCAGCTCTTAGCCCCACTGTGCAGAAGTTGTCAAAACGTGTTTTTCAGCCCGAGATAAACGAGTTTTTCAATCTGGTGCATCCTAATGTAACTGCTGGGCTCAGAAGAGCACACTGAGTCAGCTTTTAGCCCCACTGTGCAGAAGTTGTCAAAATGTGTTTTTCAGCCCAAGATAAACGCGTTTTTCAATCTGGAGCTTCCCAATGTAACTGCTGGGCTCAGAAGAGTACACTGAGTCAGCTCTTAGCCCCACTGTGCAGAAGTTGTCAAAACGTGTTTTTCAGCCCGAGATAAACATGTTTTTCAATCTGGAGCATCCCAATGTAACTGCTGTGCTCAGAAGAGCACACTGAGTCAGTACTTAGCCCCACTGTGCAGAAGTTTTCAAAACGTGTTTTTCAGATCGAGATAAACACGTTTTTCTACTGCAGCATCCCAGTGTAACTGCTGGGCTCAGAAGAGCACACTGAGTCAGCTCTTAGCCCCACTGTGCAGAAGTTGTCAAAACGTGTTTTTCAGCACGAGATAAACGCATTTTTCAGTCTAGAGCATCCCAATGTAACTGCTGGGCTCAGAATAGCACGCTGAATCAGCCTCTAGCCCCACTGTGCAGAAGTTCTCAAAACGTGTTTTTCAGATCGAGATAAACGCGTTCTTCAATCTATAGCTTCCCAATGTAACTGCTGGGTTCAGAAGAGCACACTGAGTCAGCTCTTAGCCCCCCTGTGCAATATTTGCCAAAACGTATTTTTCAGCTCGAGATAAACGCGTTTTTCAATCTAGAGCATCCCAATGTAACTAATGGGCTCAGAAGAGCACACTGAATCAGCCTCTAGCCCCACTGTGCAGAAGTTGTTAAAACGTGTTTTTCAGCCCGAGATAAACATGTTTTTCAATCTGGAGCATCCCAATGTAACTACTGGGCTCAGAAGAGCACACTGAGTCAGTACTTAGCCCCACTGTGCAGAAGTTTTCAAAACGTGTTTTTCAGATCGAGATAAACACGTTTTTCTACTGCAGCATCCCAATGTAACTGCTGGGCACAGAAGAGCATACTTAGTCAGATCTTAGCCCCACTGTGCAGAAGTTGTCAAAACGTGTTTTTCAGCCCAAGATAAACGTGTTTTTCAATCTGGAGCATCACAATGTAACTGCTGGGCTCAGAAGAGCACACTGAGTCAGCTTTTAGCCCCACTGTGCAGAAGTTGTCAATACGTGTTTTTCAGCCCGAGATAAACGCGTTTTTCAATCTAGAGCATCCCAATGTAACTGCTGGGCTCAGAAGAGCACACTGAGTCAGCTCTTAGCCCCACTGTGCAGAAGTTGTCAGAACGTGTTTTTCAGCACGAGATAAACGCATTTTTCAGTCTAGAGCATCCCAATGTAACTGCTGGGCTCAGAATAGCACGCTGAATCAGCCTCTAGCCCCACTGTGCAGAAGTTCTCAAAACGTGTTTTTCAGATCGAGATAAGCGCGTTCTTCAATCTATAGCTTCCCAATGTAACTGCTGGGTTCAGAAGAGCACTCTGAGTCAGCTCTTAGCCCCCCTGTGCAGAATTTGCCAAAACGTATTTTTCAGCTCGAGATAAACGGGTTTTTCAATCTAGAGCATCCCAATGTAACTAATGGGCTCAGAAGAGCACACTGAATCAGCCTCTAGCCCCACTGTGCAGAAGTTGTTAAAACGTGTTTTTCAGCCCGAGATAAACATGTTTTTCAACCTGGAGCATCCCAATGTAACTGCTGGGCTCAGAAGAGCACACTGAGTCAGCTCTTAGCCCCACTGTGCAGAAGTTGTCAAAACGTGTTTTTCAGATGGAGATAAACGCGTTTTTCAATCTGGAGCATCCCAATGTAACTGCTGGGCTCAGAAGAGCACACTGAGTCAGCTTTTAGCCCCACTGTGCAGAAGTTGTCAAAATGTGTTTTTCAGCCCAAGATAAACGCGTTTATCAAATTGGAGCTTCCCAATGTAACTGCTGGGCTCAGAAGAGAAAACTGAGTCAGCTCTTAGCCCCACTGTGCAGAAGTTGTCAAAACGTGTTTTTCAGCACGAGATAAACGCATTTTTCAGTCTAGAGCATCCCAATGTAACTGCTGGGCTCAGAATAGCACGCTGAATCAGCCTCTAGCCCCACTGTGCAGAAGTTCTCAAAACGTGTTTTTCAGATCGAGATAAACGCGTTCTTCAATCTATAGCTTCCCAATGTAACTGCTGGGTTCAGAAGAGCACACTGAGTCAGCTCTTAGCCCCACTGTGCAGAATTTGCCAAAACGGATTTTTCAGCTCGAGATAAACGCGTTTTTCAATCTAGAGCATCCCAATGTAACTAATGGGCTCAGAAGAGCACACTGAATCAGCCTCTAGCCCCACTGTGCAGAAGTTGTCAAAACGTGTTTTTCAGCCCGAGATAAACATGTTTTTCAATCTGGGGCATCCCAATGTAACTGCAGCGCTCAGAAGAGCACACTGAGTCAGTACTTAGCCCCACTGTGCAGAAGTTGTCAAAACGTGTTTTTCAGCCCAGATAAACGTTTTTTTCAATCTGGAGCATCCCAATGTAACTGCTGGGCTCAGAAGAGCTCACTGAGTCAGCTTTTAGCCCCACTGTGCAGAAGATGTCAAAATGTGTTTTTCAGATCGAGATAAACGCCTTTTTCAATCTCTAGCTTCCCAATGTAACTGCTGGGCTCAGAAGAACACACTGAGTCAGCTCTTAGCCCCACTGTGCAGAAGTTGTCAAAACGTGTTTTTCAGCCCGAGATAAACGAGTTTTTCAATCTGGTGCATCCCAATGTAACTGCTGGGCTCAGAAGAGCACACTGAGTCAGCTTTTAGCCCCACTGTGCAGAAGTTGTCAAAATGTGTTTTTCAGCCCAAGATAAACGCGTTTTTCAATCTGGAGCTTCCCAATGTAACTGCTGGGCTCAGAAGAGTACACTGAGTCAGCTCTTAGCCCCACTGTGCAGAAGTTGTCAAAACGTGTTTTTCAGCCCGAGATAAACATGTTTTTCAATCTGGAGCATCCCAATGTAACTGCTGTGCTCAGAAGAGCACACTGAGTCAGTACTTAGCCCCACTGTGCAGAAGTTTTCAAAACGTGTTTTTCAGATCGAGATAAACACGTTTTTCTACTGCAGCATCCCAGTGTAACTGCTGGGCTCAGAAGAGCACACTGAGTCAGCTCTTAGCCCCACTGTGCAGAAGTTGTCAAAACGTGTTTTTCAGCACGAGATAAACGCATTTTTCAGTCTAGAGCATCCCAATGTAACTGCTGGGCTCAGAATAGCAC
Source organism: Atractosteus spatula (assembly GCF_055471065.1). Taxonomy (NCBI): domain Eukaryota; kingdom Metazoa; phylum Chordata; class Actinopteri; order Semionotiformes; family Lepisosteidae; genus Atractosteus; species Atractosteus spatula. The sequence continues at coordinate 13,087,859 of NC_142732.1, read as the reverse complement.
GCTGAATCAGCCTCTAGCCCCACTGTGCAGAAGTTCTCAAAACGTGTTTTTCAGATCGAGATAAACGCGTTCTTCAATCTATAGCTTCCCAATGTAACTGCTGGGTTCAGAAGAGCACACTGAGTCAGCTCTTAGCCCCCCTGTGCAATATTTGCCAAAACGTATTTTTCAGCTCGAGATAAACGCGTTTTTCAATCTAGAGCATCCCAATGTAACTAATGGGCTCAGAAGAGCACACTGAATCAGCCTCTAGCCCCACTGTGCAGAAGTTGTTAAAACGTGTTTTTCAGCCCGAGATAAACATGTTTTTCAATCTGGAGCATCCCAATGTAACTACTGGGCTCAGAAGAGCACACTGAGTCAGTACTTAGCCCCACTGTGCAGAAGTTTTCAAAACGTGTTTTTCAGATCGAGATAAACACGTTTTTCTACTGCAGTATCCCAATGTAACTGCTGGGCACAGAAGAGCATACTTAGTCAGATCTTAGCCCCACTGTGCAGAAGTTGTCAAAACGTGTTTTTCAGCCCAAGATAAACGTGTTTTTCAATCTGGAGCATCACAATGTAACTGCTGGGCTCAGAAGAGCACACTGAGTCAGCTTTTAGCCCCACTGTGCAGAAGTTGTCAATACGTGTTTTTCAGCCCGAGATAAACGAGTTTTTCAATCTAGAGCATCCCAATGTAACTGCTGGGCTCAGAAGAGCACACTGAGTCAGCTCTTAGCCCCACTGTGCAGAAGTTGTCAGAACGTGTTTTTCAGCACGAGATAAACGCATTTTTCAGTCTAGAGCATCCCAATGTAACTGCTGGGCTCAGAATAGCACGCTGAATCAGCCTCTAGCCCCACTGTGCAGAAGTTCTCAAAACGTGTTTTTCAGATCGAGATAAGCGCGTTCTTCAATCTATAGCTTCCCAATGTAACTACTGGGTTCAGAAGAGCACTCTGAGTCAGCTCTTAGCCCCCCTGTGCAGAATTTGCCAAAACGTATTTTTCAGCTCGAGATAAACGGGTTTTTCAATCTAGAGCATCCCAATGTAACTAATGGGCTCAGAAGAGCACACTGAATCAGCCTCTAGCCCCACTGTGCAGAAGTTGTTAAAACGTGTTTTTCAGCCCGAGATAAACATGTTTTTCAACCTGGAGCATCCCAATGTAACTGCTGGGCTCAGAAGAGCACACTGAGTCAGCTCTTAGCCCCACTGTGCAGAAGTTGTCAAAACGTGTTTTTCAGATGGAGATAAACGCGTTTTTCAATCTGGAGCATCCCAATGTAACTGCTGGGCTCAGAAGAGCACACTGAGTCAGCTTTTAGCCCCACTGTGCAGAAGTTGTCAAAATGTGTTTTTCAGATCGAGATAAACACGTTTTTCTACAGATGCAGCCATTCAAAATGGGTGCGTTATTTTGCGGCATACCCCGGTGGGCGTGTCGCGGTATCACGCAGTGTCACGCGGTTAATCGCGCGTCATTTGACGCTCTGCCGGAAACTATCCGGCGTCACCTTGTAAAACCGCCAGGGGGAGCTTAACCTCTCATGTACAGCATTTGAGCCTTTAATTTTGAACAGTGTATTACAGCATGTTAATCTTCAGTCATTAAAATGTTGGTATATTTTATGAAAGCAAGATTGCTCAGTTGGACAAAAGTACACAACCTACCTTTATCAGAAATATTTATGCATCAAAGCCTTTACCGAAGATATTACTAATAGTATTAATAATGGATGACTTTGGACAAGCTGTATACTCAAAGTATAATTTCTTTAGCACATTTGTACAAGCACTTGGAATCTGTCCAAGCCATACTTTGTCAGGCATTTTGTTTTACTTCAACGGGCATAAAAACTTCCTTGCTTTTAACAGGGCGTTTCATAATTTCTAACTACGAAAATGATTTAAAATGCGACACCTATCATTCAACTAGAGCTTAAAATATCACAAGGAAAAATACACACCGGTATTCCATTTCTCACGTTATACCGGAGTCAACAAGCATACTTTTAGAATTTGATTAAAAGGGAATATAATATGGAATCGCGTGTCTCAAGAATTTAATAACGGTATGATTATATCCGTGTACTGCGGCAGGGCTGTGTAGGGCTGTTTCGCCTGCCTGCTCATGCGAGCTGACTGTAGCCGACTGGTCTAGGTGCGTGCCTGCCAACGGGCAGGTTGTGTGCTCGAATCCAGGTGGAAGGTGCTGGACCTTCCAGTTTTATTTATTTTTTAATCGCGTAACATATTACCGTATGCAAACTGTACTGTATACAGTATGTATATGTATATTTAATGTCTTAACTGTGCCCGTTTAAGTATTGAATATTCATATCTAATTTTACCACTGAAGGGAAATCTTAACATAAACATACAGTATATGGCTGGTCTCGGTACTTTAAAGAAAACATACACACCAGTATTCCATTTCTCCCTAAACATTGTAAGCTTCGAAGTCTTTAACTAACGTGATACCGGAGTCAACAAGCATACTTTTAGAATTTGATTAAAAGGGAATATAATATGGAATCGCGTATCTCAAGAAATTAATAACGATATAATTATATTCATGTTGCAAAAGAACTGCAACGGACATAAAAACTCCCTTGCTTTTAACAGAGCGTTCCATAATTTCTAACTACGAAAATGCCAGGTGAAAGGATTTGTAAACATATTTTGTTAAAGCAAGTCAGTTTTTTCTGCAACACATAAAATACATTTTTCCAAGAAAGTTTAGCCTTTGTCACTAATGAAACCACTAAATAAAGACATAAATATAGAAATCTTAAGATTTGTTTTATTTAATGTTGGTAGCAGGATGAACTGTCAGAGTGTATATTTTGCTCGCAAAGTTGCTGCAAGATGTTAACAGTGAAAAAGGTATTTAGAAATGAGTTATTTCAAGATGAAAAAGAAAACATACACGAAACATGGTTTCATTACGACCAGAATCGGTCTTGAGATATTTTTAACTTGATTTACAGTATTTGAGAGGTATGTCTTAACACCGATACTACAGTGCTTAAGTACTGCTCACGTATATGTTTCTAGGTTTATATTATGCATTTCATACGGTCAAATTACTTTTGAGCAACTAATAAGAAGCGCGAAACGGTATGCATTTTACTTTCGTTTTGTGCTGGGACCCGTGGATTGATTAGAGATCAAGTACATACAAGTCATTTTTTAAATGTTGTAGTTCGTCTTGAAAAAATGTTACGAGTACATCATCTATCAACAATCACACAGGTTCTGTTTCCATATTGCGGATTTTGGTTAGGTATTATCAAATCCAGTGGCGCTGTTAGTTTACTGAGTCCCATGTCACTTGGTCTGTGATTGAAGCCAGTTAGACCGGTTTAATTCGTCACAGCCAGCACTCTTCAGGTGTGAGGGTCTTCTGCTCAGAATGAAACGCGAATGTTTGTGTATATTCTAATGGTAGTGGGGGCAGGGTGTGTGGGAACAGGTTTGGTTGAAATTGCATTAGAGATCTATGTTCTTCACACCTGAAACATTTTCTCTGAAAGCATTTTCTTCGCAGTTTAACCGATCTTGTTACAGCATGTTACAGTTTACTTTTATTAACCATATTAATTTTAAGTGCTTAATGTAAAATCTTGTAAAAATATATTTTCATTTCATTGTTCAAATATACATTAAGTCTGACTATCATATAATAAGTTAAATACAAAACTAAAGAAAAAATAGGGATAAATATAATTCAAAATATTTTGCTAACAATGTTAACTGTTTATGAATAATAAAATGTATTAACTAAGGAGTAGGATGGCACAGTTGTTAGTATGTTTTTTGTTTTGTTTCTTTTTCATAAATACAACAGTAGTACCTGATGTCTCAGTGGCTTTCAAAATTAAATTATGCAATAAATAACCACATGTAAGACTCTGATGCTTAAAATGTTTAGGGAGAAAGTGGAATACTGGTGTGTATTTTTTCTTTAAACTACCAATACCAGCCATATACAGTCTGTAACGTAGGGATTTCTATACGTCTTTATTTAGTGTTTACATTAGTGACAAAGGCTAAACTTTTAGCTTCAGTAACGTGTACATATCTCCCCTTTTTATAAAACAACATGGTTGAAAACTGTTCCAGAGCCACTGTTGTTTCATCAGTGAAAAGTACATCATGAAATGCCTCTCCCTGTTCAATCCACTGGAAAAAAGAAAAGGAGCATAAAGCCTCTGATGGTCATAAACGATATTCATTTAGGAGCAGCATCAGAGGTATGTTTTTAACTGCACTGCATTGGAGAGAATACCATAGTGTGTTTTTTTTTTACTCCCTGGCGGAAACTCGCTTCCAGAAGAATCAGTATGGCTCAGAGATTAAATAAAACTTCACTCGCACCAAACAAATGTATATTTCTAAATATCACAACATGATCGAATTTAAGTCATTTTAATAACAATGAATAGTCACCTATGCGTTACAATATAAACATTTATATTGATTTAAATCGCGTTTAAATCACCTTTATTTAAAACCCATAAATAAAGCTGATACTGTTTAGACTTCCAATTATTTAAAACTGTATTAAAGCAGCACGATACACAATGCAACGTAAATCGCTATCTTTGTCTTCTGTGTAATAATGTTCACCTCTCTGTCCAGCAAATTTACAGGTTAAAAACAATACTGTTAGGCTGGGAAAACGATTTTTTTTAAGAAATACAAAATGAGATATAATGATATGTTCCGGCTTAGACATTAACGAAGAGCATAACGCGTGTACTGTATACACTCCAAGTACAACCCCCCTCTCTGCAGGAGTGCTGGCTGTGACGAATTGAACCGTCTCACGGGTATTTTCAAAGTAGGAGGCGAGATTTCCAGCGAAAGACACTCCCCCCCCCCCTCAAAAACCCAGTAAGTACAGTACTTACTAGTTAAAGGCTAGGCTCCCGACTACGGCGAAAGGAACCCTTCTTTCATTAGAATACAATGAACATATTTTAGCCCTGAATGAATAAATAGCAAACATGGTTTACATAAAAGACATTTTTCCAAGAAAGTTTAGCCTTTGTCACTAATGAAACCACTAAAGAAAGACATAAATATAAAAATCTTAAGATTTTTAAAATGCATGACTTTGCTAAAATTTATTTGAAAATAAAAACAATTACAACCGCCAGGGGAGAGAGAGAACAGGGGAGGGATGTTGGTTTTGCATAAGGGGCGGGGCTATGGAAATTAGGTCTGTTTGGGAATGTGTAGTTACATGTTCTGGCTGTTTGTGAATTATCGTTGTTGAGTATGGAGTGTTGAGGTATTGATTTTGTGTAATGCTTTATGTTGAAAATTGAGGTGGATTTTGTTTATGATAAACAGGATAAACTGGGATGGGAGGAAGGTTTGGTTTTGCATAAGGGGCGGGATTATGATAATTGGAGGACTTTGCGAGAGTAAAATGGTTTGATATATTTGATTTTGTATTGTGGTTGTTATCTATGTTTTTGGTTGGTATTATGTTTATATGGTTGTTTTTGTTGGTTGGTTGTTATTATGGTTATTAATAATACGATCTATAGTTGAAATCTGAGCCTAAATAAAAAGAAAAAGCAAGTGATTAGGTTTATGAGCAATCTAATTACTTATTCGTTTAAAACGCTATATAAAATAAAGTTTATTATTAATTTGCTGCACAGAGCGGTGAATATTATTATGCATAAGACAAAGATAACGATCCTGATCAGTTTAGAAATCTGTGTACGCTGTAAGGTTTTTACTTAAACTTTTAAAATACACGTTTTGAATAGAAAGAAATCCTCTTCCTGTTACAGTATGTATAGCAAACCAGCACGTCTTTTTTCTCCAATCAGAGGGGTGTCAGATGGTGTCAGCCAATCACCATTCTGCGTTGGGTAGCAACGGGTGACTGTTCTCAGGCGGAAGATGTAAACAGCTTAATGTTCGTGTTAAATAATTTTTTTAAATTCAATTAAACGGGCACAGTTAAGACATTAAATATACATATACATACTGTATACAGTACAGTTTGCGTACGGTAATATGTTTATGTTACGCGATTAAAAAATAAATAAATAAAACTAGAAGGTCCAGCTGGATTCGAGCACACAGCCTGCCCGTTGGCAGGCACGCACCTAGACCAGTCGGCTACAGTCAGCTCGCTGGAGCAGGCAGGCGAAACAGCCCTACACAGCCCTGCCGCAGTACACGGATATAATCATACCGTTATTAAATTCTTGAGACACGCGATTCCATATTATATTCCCTTTTAATCAAATTCTAAAAGTATGCTTGTTGACTCCGGTATCACGTTAGTTAAAGACTTCGAAGCTTACAATGTTTAGGGAGAAATGGAATACCGGTGTGTATTTTTTTCTTTAAAGTACCAAGACCAGCTATATACTGTATGTTTATGTTCCAAAATTAATATCGTTTATGGCTTTCACACGCGTTACAGTATGCTCCTATTCTTTTTATGCTCAGCTACTAAGATTTCCCTTCAGTGGTAAAATTCAATATCTACAACGGGCACAGCAAAGACGTTTTTACTGTAAGTCTTTCTACGACAGACCAACGAACCACGAGTGCCCCTGTTGGTCAACCAATCACTTACTGCGGTGCCACGCGTCATCTTGCGTCATACTGAGCGACGTCACCTGCGGTACGTGTCTGTGACGCGCACTTTGAATGGCTGCATCTGTACTGCAGCATCCCAGTGTAACTGCTGGGCTCAGAAGAGCACACTGAGTCAGCTCTTAGCCCCACTGTGCAGAAGTTGTCAAAACGTGTTTTTCAGCACGAGATAAACACATTTTTCAGTCTAGAGCATCCCAATGTAACTGCTGGGCTCAGAATAGCACGCTGAATCAGCCTCTAGCCCCACTGTGCAGAAGTTCTCAAAACGTGTTTTTCAGATCGAGATAAACGCGTTCTTCAATCTATAGCTTCCCAATGTAACTGCTGGGTTCAGAAGAGCACACTGAGTCAGCTCTTAGCCCCACTGTGCAGAATTTGCCAAAACGGATTTTTCAGCTCGAGATAAACGCGTTTTTCAATCTAGAGCATCCCAATGTAACTAATGGGCTCAGAAGAGCACACTGAATCAGCCTCTAGCCCCACTGTGCAGAAGTTGTCAAAACGTGTTTTTCAGCCCGAGATAAACATGTTTTTCAATCTGGAGCATCCCAATGTAACTGCAGGGCTCAGAAGAGCACACTGAGTCAGTACTTAGCCCCACTGTGCAGAAGTTGTCAAAACGTGTTTTTCAGCCCAAGATAAACGTTTTTTTCAATCTGGAACATCCCAATGTAACTGCTGGGCTCAGAAGAGCTCACTGAGTCAGCTTTTAGCCCCACTGTGCAGAAGTTGTCAAAATGTGTTTTTCAGATCGAGATAAACGCCTTTTTCAATCTCTAGCTTCCCAATGTAACTGCTGTGCTCAGAAGAGCACACTGAGTCAGCTCTTAGCCCCACTGTGCAGAAGTTGTCAAAACGTGTTTTTCAGCCCGAGATAAACGAGTTTTTCAATCTGGTGCATCCCAATGTAACTGCTGGGCTCAGAAGAGCACACTGAGTCAGCTTTTAGCCCCACTGTGCAGAAGTTGTCAAAATGTGTTTTTCAGCCCAAGATAAACGCGTTTATCAATCTGGAGCTTCCCAATGTAACTGCTGGGCTCAGAAGAGAAAACTGAGTCAGCTCTTAGCCCCACTGTGCAGAAGTTGTCAAATCGTGTTTTTCAGCACGAGATAAACGCGTTTTTCAATCTAGAGCATCCCAATGTAACTAATGGGCTCAGAAGAGCACACTGAATCAGCCTCTAGCCCCACTGTGCAGAAGTTGTCAAAACGTGTTTTTCAGCCCAAGATAAACGTGTTTTTCAATCTGGAACATCCCAATGTAACTGCTGGGTTCAGAAGAGCTCACTGAGTCAGCTCTTAGCCCCATTTTGCAGAAGTTGTCAAAACGTGTTTTTCAGATCGAGATAAACGCCTTTTTCAATCTGGAGCCTCCCATTGTAACTGCTGGGCTCAGAAGAGCACACTGAGACAGCTCTTAGCCCCACTGTGCAGAAGTTGCCAAAACGTGTTTTTCAGCCCAAGATAAACGTGTTTTTCAATCTGGAGCATCACAATGTAACTGCTGGGCTCAGAAGTGCACACTGAGTCAGCTTTTAGCCCTACTGTGCAGAAGTTGTCAATACGTGTTTTTCAGCCCGAGATAAACGCGTTTTTCAATCTAGAGCATCCCAATGTAACTGCTGGGCTCAGAAGAGCACACTGAGTCAGTACTTAGCCCCACTGTGCAGAAGTTTTCAAAACGTGTTTTTCAGATCGAGATAAACACGTTTTTCTACTGCAGCATCCCAATGTAACTGCTGGGCTCAGAAGAGCACACTGAGTCAGCTCTTATCCCCATTTTGCAGAAGTTGTCAAAACGTGTTTTTCAGATCGAGATAAATGCCTTTTTCAATCTGGAGCCTCCCATTGTAACTGCTGGTCTCAGAAGAGCACACTTAGACAGCTCTTAGCCCCAGTGTGCAGAAGTTGTAAAAACGTGTTTTTCAGCTCGAGATAAACGTGTTTTTCAATCTAGAGCATCCCAATGTAACTAATGGGTTCAGAAGAGCACTCTGAGTCAGCTCTAAGCCCCCCTGTGCAGAATTTGCCAAAACGTATTTTTCAGCTCGAGATAAACGGGTTTTTCAATCTAGAGCATCCCAATGTAACTAATGGGCTCAGAAGAGCACACTGAATCAGCCTCTAGCCCCACTGTGCAGAAGTTGTTAAAACGTGTTTTTCAGCCCGAGATAAACATGTTTTTCAACCTGGAGCATCCCAATGTAACTGCTGGGCTCAGAAGAGCACACTGAGTCAGCTCTTAGCCCCACTGTGCAGAAGTTGTCAAAACGTGTTTTTCAGATGGAGATAAACGCGTTTTTCAATCTGGAGCATCCCAATGTAACTGCTGGGCTCAGAAGAGCACACTGAGTCAGCTTTTAGCCCCACTGTGCAGAAGTTGTCAAAATGTGTTTTTCAGCCCAAGATAAACGCGTTTATCAATTTGGAGCTTCCCAATGTAACTGGTGGGCTCAGAAGAGAAAACTGAGTCAGCTCTTAGCCCCACTGTGCAGAAGTTGTCAAAACGTGTTTTTCAGCACGAGATAAACGCATTTTTCAGTCTAGAGCATCCCAATGTAACTGCTGGGCTCAGAATAGCACGCTGAATCAGCCTCTAGCCCCACTGTGCAGAAGTTCTCAAAACGTGTTTTTCAGATCGAGATAAACGCGTTCTTCAATCTATAGCTTCCCAATGTAACTGCTGGGTTCAGAAGAGCACACTGAGTCAGCTCTTAGCCCCACTGTGCAGAATTTGCCAAAACGGATTTTTCAGCTCGAGATAAACGCGTTTTTCAATCTAGAGCATCCCAATGTAACTAATGGGCTCAGAAGAGCACACTGAATCAGCCTCTAGCCCCACTGTGCAGAAGTTGTCAAAACGTGTTTTTCAGCCCGTGATAAACATGTTTTTCAATCTGGAGCATCCCAATGTAACTGCAGAGCTCAGAAGAGCACACTGAGTCAGTACTTAGCCCCACTGTGCAGAAGTTGTCAAAACGTGTTTTTCAGCCCAAGATAAACGTTTTTTTCAATCTGGAGCATCCCAATGTAACTGCTGGGCTCAGAAGAGCTCACTGAGTCAGCTTTTAGCCCCACTGTGCAGAAGTTGTCAAAATGTGTTTTTCAGATCGAGATAAACGCCTTTTTCAATCTCTAGCTTCCCAATGTAACTGCTGGGCTCAGAAGAGCACACTGAGTCAGCTCTTAGCACCACTGTGCAGAAGTTGTCAAAATGTGTTTTTCAGCCCAAGATAAACGCGTTTATCAATCTGGAGCTTCCCAATGTAACTGCTTGGCTCAGAAGAGAAAACTGAGTCAGCTCTTAGCCCCACTGTGCAGAAGTTGTCAAATCGTGTTTTTCAGCACGAGATAAACGCATTTTTCAGTCTAGAGGATCCCAATGTAACTGCTGGGCTCAGAATAGCACACCGAATCAGCCTCTAGCCCCACTGTTCAGAAGTTCTCAAAACGTGTTTTTCAGATCCAGATAAACGCGTTTTTCAATCTAGAGCATCCCAATGTAACTAATGGGCTCAGAAGAGCACACTGAATCAGCCTCTAGCCCCACTATGCAGAAGTTGTCAAAACGTGTTTTTCAGCCCGAGATAAACATGTTTTTCAATCTGGAGCATCCCAATGTAACTGCTGGGCTCAGAAGAGCACACTGAGTCAGCTTTTAGCCCCACTGTGCAGAAGTTGTCAATACGTGTTTTTCAGCCCGAGATAAACGCGTTTTTCAATCTAGAGCATCCCAATGTAACTGCTGGGTTCAGAAGAGCACACTGAGTCAGCTCTTAGCCCCCCTGTGCAATATTTGCCAAAACGTATTTTTCAGCTCGAGATAAACGCGTTTTTCAATCTAGAGCATCCCAATGTAACTAATGGGCTCAGAAGAGCACACTGAATCAGCCTCTAGCCCCACTGTGCAGAAGTTGTTAAAACGTGTTTTTCAGCCCGAGATAAACATGTTTTTCAATCTCGAGCATCCCAATGTAACTGCTGGGCTCAGAAGAGCACACTGAGTCAGTACTTAGCCCCACTGTGCAGAAGTTTTCAAAACGTGTTTTTCAGATCGAGATAAACACGTTTTTCTACTGCAGCATCCAAATGTAACTGCTGGGCTCAGAAGAGCACACTGAGTCAGCTCTTAGCCCCACTGTGCAGAAGTTGTCAAAACGTGTTTTTCAGCCCAAGATAAACGTGTTTTTCAATCTGGAACATCCCAATGTAACTGCTGGGTTCAGAAGAGCTCACTGAGTCAGCTCTTAGCCCCATTTTGCAGAAGTTGTCAAAACGTGTTTTTCAGATCGAGATAAACGCCTTTTTCAATCTGGAGCCTCCCATTGTAACTGCTGGGCTCAGAAGAGCACACTGAGACAGCTCTTAGCCCCACTGTGCAGAAGTTGTCAAAACGTGTTTTTCAGGCCGAGATAAACGAGTTTTTCAATCTGGTGCATCCCAATGTAACTGCTGGGCTCAGAAGAGCACACTGAGTCAGCTTTTAGCCCCACTGTGCAGAAGTTGTCAAAATGTGTTTTTCAGCCCAAGATAAACACGTTTATCAATCTGGAGCTTCCCAATGTAACTGCTGGGCTCAGAAGAGAAAACTGAGTCAGCTCTTAGCCCCACTGTGCAGAAGTTGTCAAATCGTGTTTTTCAGCACGAGATAAACGCATTTTTCAGTCTAGAGCATCCCAATGTAACTGCTGGGCTCAGAATAGCACACCGAATCAGCCTCTAGCCCCACTGTGCAGAAGTTCTCAAAACGTGTTTTTCAGATCCAGATAAACGCGTTTTTCAATCTAGAGCATCCCAATGTAACTAATGGGCTCAGAAGAGCACACTGAATCAGCCTCTAGCCCCACTATGCAGAAGTTGTCAAAACGTGTTTTTCAGCCCGAGATAAACATGTTTTTCAATCTGGAGCATCCCAATGTAACTGCTGGGCTCAGAAGAGCACACTGAGTCAGCTTTTAGCCCCACTGTGCAGAAGTTGTCAATACGTGTTTTTCAGCCCGAGATAAACGCGTTTTTCAATCTAGAGCATCCCAATGTAACTGCTGGGTTCAGAAGAGCACACTGAGTCAGCTCTTAGCCCCCCTGTGCAATATTTGCCAAAACGTATTTTTCAGCTCGAGATAAACGCGTTTTTCAATCTAGAGCATCCCAATGTAACTAATGGGCTCAGAAGAGCACACTGAATCAGCCTCTAGCCCCACTGTGCAGAAGTTGTCAAAACGTGTTTTTCAGCCCAAGATAAACGTGTTTTTCAATCTGGAACATCCCAATGTAACTGCTGGGTTCAGAAGAGCTCACTGAGTCAGCTCTTAGCCCCATTTTGCAGAAGTTGTCAAAACGTGTTTTTCAGATCGAGATAAACGCCTTTTTCAATCTGGAGCCTCCCATTGTAACTGCTGGGCTCAGAAGAGCACACTGAGACAGCTCTTAGCCCCACTGTGCAGACGTTGTCAAAACGTGTTTTTCAGCCCAAGATAAACGTGTTTTTCAATCTGGAGCATCACAATGTAACTGCTGGGCTCAGAAGTGCACACTGAGTCAGCTTTTAGCCCCACTGTGCAGAAGTTGTCAATACGTGTTTTTCAGCCCGAGATAAACGCGTTTTTCAATCTAGAGCATCCCAATGTAACTGCTGGGCTCAGAAGAGCACACTGAGTCAGTACTTAGCCCCACTGTGCAGAAGTTTTCAAAACGTGTTTTTCAGATCGAGATAAACACGTTTTTCTACTGCAGCATCCCAATGTAACTGCTGGGCTCAGAAGAGCACACTGAGTCAGCTCTTATCCCCATTTTGCAGAAGTTGTCAAAACGTGTTTTTCAGATCGAGATAAATGCCTTTTTCAATCTGGAGCCTCCCATTGTAACTGCTGGTCTCAGAAGAGCACACTTAGACAGCTCTTAGCCCCAGTGTGCAATAGTTGTAAAAACGTGTTTTTCAGCTCGAGATAAACGTGTTTTTCAATCTAGAGCATCCCAATGTAACTAATGGGTTCAGAAGAGCACTCTGAGTCAGCTCTAAGCCCCCCTGTGCAGAATTTGCCAAAACGTATTTTTCAGCTCGAGATAAACGGGTTTTTCAATCTAGAGCATCCCAATGTAACTAATGGGCTCAGAAGAGCACACTGAATCAGCCTCTAGCCCCACTGTGCAGAAGTTGTTAAAACGTGTTTTTCAGCCCGAGATAAACATGTTTTTCAACCTGGAGCATCCCAATGTAACTGCTGGGCTCAGAAGAGCACACTGAGTCAGCTCTTAGCCCCACTGTGCAGAAGTTGTCAAAACGTGTTTTTCAGATGGAGATAAACGCGTTTTTCAATCTGGAGCATCCCAATGTAACTGCTGGGCTCAGAAGAGCACACTGAGTCAGCTTTTAGCCCCACTGTGCAGAAGTTGTCAAAATGTGTTTTTCAGCCCAAGATAAACGCGTTTATCAATTTGGAGCTTCCCAATGTAACTGGTGGGCTCAGAAGAGAAAACTGAGTCAGCTCTTAGCCCCACTGTGCAGAAGTTGTCAAAACGTGTTTTTCAGCACGAGATAAACGCATTTTTCAGTCTAGAGCATCCCAATGTAACTGCTGGGCTCAGAATAGCACGCTGAATCAGCCTCTAGCCCCACTGTGCAGAAGTTCTCAAAACGTGTTTTTCAGATCGAGATAAACGCGTTCTTCAATCTACAGCTTCCCAATGTAACTGCTGGGTTCAGAAGAGCACACTGAGTCAGCTCTTGGCCCCACTGTGCAGAATTTGCCAAAACGGATTTTTCAGCTCGAGATAAACGCGTTTTTCAATCTAGAGCATCCCAATGTAACTAATGGGCTCAGAAGAGCACACTGAATCAGCCTCTAGCCCCACTGTGCAGAAGTTGTCAAAACGTGTTTTTCAGCCCGAGATAAACATGTTTTTCAATCTGGAGCATCCCAATGTAACTGCAGGGCTCAGAAGAGCACACTGAGTCAGTACTTAGCCCCACTGTGCAGAAGTTTTCAAAACGTGTTTTTCAGATCGAGATAAACACGTTTTTCTACTGCAGCATCCAAATGTAACTGCTGGGCTCAGAAGAGCACACTGAGTCAGCTCTTAGCCCCACTGTGCAGAAGTTGTCAAAACGTGTTTTTCAGCCCAAGATAAACGTGTTTTTCAATCTGGAACATCCCAATGTAACTGCTGGGTTCAGAAGAGCTCACTGAGTCAGCTCTTAGCCCCATTATGCAGAAGTTGTCAAAACGTGTTTTTCAGATCGAGATAAACGCCTTTTTCAATCTGGAGCCTCCCATTGTAACTGCTGGGCTCAGAAGAGCACACTGAGACAGCTCTTAGCCCCACTGTGCAGAAGTTGTCAAAACGTGTTTTTCAGCCCGAGATAAACGAGTTTTTCAATCTGGTGCATCTCAATGTAACTGCTGGGCACAGAAGAGCATACTTAGTCAGATCTTAGCCCCACTGTGCAGAAGTTGTCAAAACGTGTTTTTCAGCCCAAGATAAACGTGTTTTTCAATCTGGAGCATCACAATGTAACTGCTGGGCTCAGAAGAGCACACTGAGTCAGCTTTTAGCCCCACTGTGCAGAAGTTGTCAATACGTGTTTTTCAGCCCGAGATAAACGCGTTTTTCAATCTAGAGCATCCCAATGTAACTGCTGGGCTCAGAAGAGCACACTGAGTCAGTACTTAGCCCCACTGGGCAGAAGTTTTCAAAACGTGTTTTTCAGATCGAGATAAACACGTTTTTCTACTGCAGCATCCCAATGTAACTGCTGGGCTCAGAAGAGCACACTGAGTCAGCTCTTAGCCCCACTGTGCAGAAGTTGTCAGAACGTGTTTTTCAGCACGAGATAAACGCATTTTTCAGTCTAGAGCATCCCAATGTAACTGCTGGGCTCAGAATAGCCTACTGAGTCAGCTCTTAGCCCCATTTTGCAGAAGTTGTAAAAACGTGTTTTTCAGCTCGAGATAAACGTGTTTTTCAATCTCTAGCTTCCCAATGTAACTGCTGGGCTCAGAAGAGCACACTGAGACAGCTTTTAGCCCCACTGTGCAGAAGTTGTCAATACGTGTTTTTCAGCCCGAGATAAACGCGTTTTTCAATCTAGAGCATCCCAATGTAACTGCTGGACTCAGAAGACATTACTGAGTCAGCTCTTAGCCCCACTGTGCAGAAGTTTTCAAAACGTGTTTTTGAGCCCAAGATAAACGAGTTTTTCAATCTGGAGTATCCCAATGTAACTGCTGGGCTCAGAAGAGCATACTTAGTCAGATCTTAGCCCCAAGTGCAGAAGTTGTCAAAACGTGTTTTTCAGCACAAGATAAACGCGATTTTCGATCTGGAGCTTCACAATGTAACTGCTGGGCTCAGAAGAGCACATTGAGTCAGCTCTTAGCCCCACTGTGCAGAAGTTGTCAAAACGTGTTTTTCAGCCCGAGATAAACGCCTTTTTCAATCTGGAGTATCCCAATGTAACTGCTGGGCTCAGAAGAGCACATTGAGTCAGCTCTTAGCCCCACTGTGCAGAAGTTGTCAAAACGTGTTTTCAGATCGAGATAAACACCTTTTTCAATCTGGAGCATCCCAATGTAACTGCTGGGCTCAGAAGAGTACACTGAGTCAGCTCTTAGCAACACTGTGCAGAAGTTGTCAAAACGTGTTTTTCAGATGGAGATAAACGCGTTTTTCAATCTGGAGCATCCCAATGTAACTGCTGGGCTCAGAAGAGCACACTGAGTCAGCTTTTAGCCCCACTGTGCAGAAGTTGTCAAAATGTGTTTTTCAGCCCAAGATAAACGCGTTTATCAATTTGGAGCTTCCCAATGTAACTGCTGGGCTCAGAAGAGTACACTGAGTCAGCTCTTAGCCCCACTGTGCAGAAGTTTTCAAAACGTGTTTTTGAGCCCAAGATAAACGAGTTTTTCAATCTGGAGTATCCCAATGTAACTGCTGGGCTCAGAAGAGCATACTTAGTCAGATCTTAGCCCCAAGTGCAGAAGTTGTCAAAACGTGTTTTTCAGCACAAGATAAACGCGATTTTCGATCTGGAGCTTCACAATGTAACTGCTGGGCTCAGAAGAGCACATTGAGTCAGCTCTTAGCCCCACTGTGCAGAAGTTGTCAAAACGTGTTTTTCAGCCCGAGATAAACGCCTTTTTCAATCTGGAGTATCCCAATGTAACTGCTGGGCTCAGAAGAGCACATTGAGTCAGCTCTTAGCCCCACTGTGCAGAAGTTGTCAAAACGTGTTTTCAGATCGAGATAAACACCTTTTTCAATCTGGAGCATCCCAATGTAACTGCTGGGCTCAGAAGAGTACACTGAGTCAGCTCTTAGCAACACTGTGCAGAAGTTGTCAAAACGTGTTTTTCAGATGGAGATAAACGCGTTTTTCAATCTGGAGCATCCCAATGTAACTGCTGGGCTCAGAAGAGCACACTGAGTCAGCTTTTAGCCCCACTGTGCAGAAGTTGTCAAAATGTGTTTTTCAGCCCAAGATAAACGCGTTTATCAATTTGGAGCTTCCCAATGTAACTGCTGGGCTCAGAAGAGTACACTGAGTCAGCTCTTAGCCCCACTGTGCAGAAGTTGTCAAAACGTGTTTTTCAGCCCGAGATAAACATGTTTTTCAATCTGGAGCATCCCAATGTAACTGCTGGGCTCAGAAGAGCACACTGAGTCAGTACTTAGCCCCACTGTGCAGAAGTTTTCAAAACGTGTTTTTCAGATCGAGATAAACACGTTTTTCTACTGCAGCATCCCAATGTAACTGCTGGGCTCAGAAGAGCACACTGAGTCAGCTCTTATCCCCATTTTGCAGAAGTTGTCAAAACGTGTTTTTCAGATCGAGATAAATGCCTTTTTCAATCTGGAGCCTCCCATTGTAACTGCTGGTCTCAGAAGAGCACACTTAGACAGCTCTTAGCCCCAGTGTGCAGAAGTTGTAAAAACGTGTTTTTCAGCACGAGATAAACGCATTTTTCAGTCTCTAGCTTCCCAATGTAACTGCTGGGCTCAGAAGAGCACACTGAGTCAGCTCTTAGCCCCACTGTGCAGAAGTTGTTAAAACGTGTTTTTCAGCCCAAGATAAACGAGTTTTTCAATCTGGTGCATCCCAATGTAACTGCTGGGCTCAGAAGAGAAAACTGAGTCAGCTCTTAGCCCCACTGTGCAGAAGTTGTAAAAACATGTTTTTCAGCTCGAGATAAACGTGTTTTTCAATCTCTAGCTTCCCAATGTAACTGCTGGGCTCAGAAGAGCACATTGAGTCAGCTCTTAGCCCCACTGTGCAGAAGTTGTCAAAACGTGTTTTCAGATCGAGATAAACACCTTTTTCAATCTGGAGCATCCCAATGTAACTGCTGGGCTCAGAAGAGTACACTGAGTCAGCTCTTAGCCCCACTGTGCAGAAGTTGTCAAAACGTGTTTTTCAGATGGAGATAAACGCGTTTTTCAATCTGGAGCATCCCAATGTAACTGCTGGGCTCAGAAGAGCACACTGAGTCAGCTCTTAGACCCACTGTGCAGAAGTTGTCAAAACTTGTTTTTCAGCCCGAGATAAACATGTTTTTCAATCTGGAGCATCCCAATGTAACTGCTGGGCTCAGAAGAGCACACTGAGTCAGTACTTAGCCCCACTGTGCAGAAGTTTTCAAAACGTGTTTTTCAGATCGAGATAAACACGTTTTTCTACTGCAGCATCCCAATGTAACTGCTGGGCTCAGAAGAGCACACTGAGTCAGCTCTTAGCCCCACTGTGCAGAAGTTGTCAAAACGTGTTTTTCAGCACGAGATAAACGCATTTTTCAGTCTAGAGCATCCCAATGTAACTGCTGGGCTCAGAATAGCACGCTGAATCAGCCTCTAGCCCCACTGTGCAGAAGTTCTCAAAACGTGTTTTTCAGATCGAGATAAACGCGTTCTTCAATCTATAGCTTCCCAATGTAACTGCTGGGTTCAGAAGAGCACACTGAGTCAGCTCTTAGCCCCCCTGTGCAATATTTGCCAAAACGTATTTTTCAGCTCGAGATAAACGCGTTTTTCAATCTAGAGCATCCCAATGTAACTAATGGGCTCAGAAGAGCACACTGAATCAGCCTCTAGCCCCACTGTGCAGAAGTTGTTAAAACGTGTTTTTCAGCCCGAGATAAACATGTTTTTCAATCTGGAGCATCCCAATGTAACTGCTGGGCTCAGAAGAGCACACTGAGTCAGTACTTAGCCCCACTGTGCAGAAGTTTTCAAAACGTGTTTTTCAGATCGAGATAAACACGTTTTTCTACTGCAGCATCCCAATGTAACTGCTGGGCACAGTAGAGCATTCTTAGTCAGATCTTAGCCCCACTGTGCAGAAGTTGTCAAAACGTGTTTTTCAGCCCAAGATAAACGTGTTTTTCAATCTGGAGCATCACAATGTAACTGCTGGGCTCAGAAGAGAACACTGAGTCAGCTTTTAGCCCCACTGTGCAGAAGTTGTCAATACATGTTTTTCAGCCCGAGATAAACGCGTTTTTCAAATCTAGAGCATTCCAATGTAACTGCTGGGCTCAGAAGAGCACACTGAGTCAGTACTTAGCCCCACTGTGCAGAAGTTTTCAAAACGTGTTTTTCAGATCGAGATAAACACGTTTTTCTACTGCAGCATCCCAATGTAACTGCTGGGCTCAGAAGAGCACACTGAGTCAGCTCTTAGCCCCACTGTGCAGAAGTTGTCAGAACGTGTTTTTCAGCACGAGATAAACGCATTTTTCAGTCTAGAGCATCCCAATGTAACTGCTGGGCTCAGAATAGCACGCTGAATCAGCCTCTAGCCCCACTGTGCAGAAGTTCTCAAAACGTGTTTTTCAGATCGAGATAAGCGCGTTCTTCAATCTATAGCTTCCCAATGTAACTGCTGGGTTCAGAAGAGCACACTGAGTCAGCTCTTAGCCCCCCTTTGCAGAATTTGCCAAAACGTATTTTTCAGCTCGAGATAAACGGGTTTTTCAATCTAGAGCATCCCAATGTAACTAATGGGCTCAGAAGAGCACACTGAATCAGCCTCTAGCCCCACTGTGCAGAAGTTGTTAAAACGTGTTTTTCAGCCCGAGATAAACATGTTTTTCAATCTGGAGCATCCCAATGTAACTGCTGGGTTCAGAAGAGCACACTGAGTCAGCTCTTAGCCCCACTGTGCAGAAGTTGTCAAAACGTGTTTTTCAGATGGAGATAAACGCGTTTTTCAATTTGGAGCTTCCCAATTTAACTGCTGGGCTCAGAAGAGAAAACTGAGTCAGCTCTTAGCCCCACTGTGCAGAAGTTGTCAAAACGTGTTTTTCAGCACGAGATAAACGCATTTTTCAGTCTAGAGCATCCCAATGTAACTGCTGGGCTCAGAATAGCACGCTGAATCAGCCTCTAGCCCCACTGTGCAGAAGTTGTCAAAACGTGTTTTTCAGCCCGAGATAAACATGTTTTTCAATCTGGAGCATCCCAATGTAACTGCTGGGCTCAGAAGAACACACTGAGTCAGTACTTAGCCCCACTGTGCAGAAGTTCTCAAAACGTGTTTTTCAGATCGAGATAAACGCGTTCTTCAATCTATAGCTTCCCAATGTAACTGCTGGGTTCAGAAGAGCACACTGAGTCAGCTCTTAGCCCCACTGTGCAGAATTTGCCAAAACGGATTTTTCAGCTCGAGATAAACGCGTTTTTCAATCTAGAGCATCCCAATGTAACTAATGGGCTCAGAAGAGCACACTGAATCAGCCTCTAGCCCCACTGTGCAGAAGTTGTCAAAACGTGTTTTTCAGCCCGAGATAAACATGTTTTTCAATCTGGAGCATCCCAATGTAACTGCTGGGCTCAGAAGAGCATATTGAGTCAGCTCTTAGCCCCACTGTGCAGAAGTTGTCAAAACGTGTTTTCAGATCGAGATAAACACCTTTTTCTACTGCACCATCCCAATGTAACTGCTGGGCTCAGAAGAGCACACTGAGTCAGCTCTTAGCCCCACTGTGCAAAAGTTTTCAAAACGTGTTTTTCAGATCGAGATAAACACCTTTTTCTACTGCACCATCCCAATGTAACTGCTGGGCTCAGAAGAGCACACTGAGTCAGCTCTTAGCCCCACTGTGCAGAAGTTGTCAAATCGTGTTTTTCAGCCCGAGATAAACGCCTTTTTCAATCTGGAGCATCCCAATGTAACTGCTGGGCTCAGAAGAGCACATTGAGTCAGCTCTTAGCCCCACTGTGCAGAAGTTGTCAAAACGTGTTTTCAGATCGAGATAAACACCTTTTTCAATCTGGAGCATCCCAATGTAACTGCTGGGCTCAGAAGAGTACACTGAGTCAGCTCTTAGCCCCACTGTGCAGAAGTAGTCAAAACGTGTTTTTCAGATGGAGATAAATGCGTTTTTCAATCTGGAGCATCCCAATGTAACTGCTGGGCTGAGAAGAGAAAACTGAGTCAGCTCTTAGCCCCACTGTGCAGAAGTTGTCAAAACGTGTTTTTCAGCCCAAGATAAACGTTTTTTTCAATCTGGAGCATCCCAATGTAACTGCTGGGCTCAGAAGAGCTCACTGAGTCAGCTCTTATCCCCATTTTGCAGAAGTTGTCAAAACGTGTTTTTCAGATCGAGATAAACACGTTTTTCTACTGCAGCATCCCAATGTAACTGCTGGGCTCAGAAGAGCACACTGAGTCAGCTCTTAGCCCCACTGTGCAGAAGTTGTCAGAACGTGTTTTTCAGCACGAGATAAACGCATTTTTCAGTCTAGAGCATCCCAATATAACTGCTGGGCTCAGAATAGCACGCTGAATCAGCCTCTAGCCCCACTGTGCAGAAGTTCTCAAAACGTGTTTTTCAGATCGAGATAAGCGCGTTCTTCAATCTATAGCTTCCCAATGTAACTGCTGGGTTCAGAAGAGCACACTGAGTCAGCTCTTAGCCCCCCTGTGCAGAATTTGCCAAAACGTATTTTTCAGCTCGAGATAAACGGATTTTTCAATCTAGAGCATCCCAATGTAACTAATGGGCTCAGAAGAGCACACTGAATCAGCCTCTAGCCCCACTGTGCAGAAGTTGTTAAAACGTGTTTTTCAGCCCGAGATAAACATGTTTTTCAATCTGGAGCATCCCAATGTAACTGCTGGGTTCAGAAGAGCACACTGAGTCAGCTCTTAGCCCCACTGTGCAGAAGTTGTCAAAACGTGTTTTTCAGATGGAGATAAACGCGTTTTTCAATCTGGAGCATCCCAATGTAACTGCTGGGCTCAGAAGAGCACACTGAGTCAGCTTTTAGCCCCACTGTGCAGAAGTTGTCAAAATGTGTTTTTCAGCCCAAGATAAACGCGTTTATCAATTTGGAGCTTCCCAATTTAACTGCTGGGCTCAGAAGAGAAAACTGAGTCAGCTCTTAGCCCCACTGTGCAGAAGTTGTCAAAACGTGTTTTTCAGCACGAGATAAACGTATTTTTCAGTCTAGAGCATCCCAATGTAACTGCTGGGCTCAGAATTGCACGCTGAATCAGCCTCTAGCCCCACTGTGCAGAAGTTTTCAAAACGTGTTTTTCAGATCGAGATAAACACGTTTTTCTACTGCAGCATCCCAATGTAACTGCTGGGCTCAGAAGAGCACACTGAGTCAGCTCTTAGCCCCACTGTGCAGAAGTTGTCAAAACGTGTTTTTCAGCACTAGATAAACGCATTTTTCAGTCTAGAGCATCCCAATGTAACTGCTGGGCTCAGAATAGCACGCTGAATCAGCCTCTAGCCCCACTGTGCAGAAGTTCTCAAAACGTGTTTTTCAGATCGAGATAAACGCGTTCTTCAATCTATAGCTTCCCAATGTAACTGCTGGGTTCAGAAGAGCACACTGAGTCAGCTCTTAGCCCCCCTGTGCAATATTTGCCAAAACGTATTTTTCAGCTCGAGATAAACGCGTTTTTCAATCTAGAGCATCCCAATGTAACTAATGGGCTCAGAAGAGCACACTGAATCAGCCTCTAGCCCCACTGTGCAGAAGTTGTTAAAACGTGTTTTTCAGCCCGAGATAAACATGTTTTTCAATCTGGAGCATCCCAATGTAACTGCTGGGCTCAGAAGAGCACACTGAGTCAGTACTTAGCCCCACTGTGCAGAAGTTTTCAAAACGTGTTTTTCAGATCGAGATAAACACGTTTTTCTACTGCAGCATCCCAATGTAACTGCTGGGCACAGAAGAGCATTCTTAGTCAGATCTTAGCCCCACTGTGCAGAAGTTGTCAAAACGTGTTTTTCAGCCCAAGATAAACGTGTTTTTCAATCTGGAGCATCACAATGTAACTGCTGGGCTCAGAAGAGCACACTGAGTCAGCTTTTAGCCCCACTGTGCAGAAGTTGTCAATACATGTTTTTCAGCCCGAGATAAACGCGTTTTTCAATCTAGAGCATTCCAATGTAACTGCTGGGCTCAGAAGAGCACACTGAGTCAGTACTTAGCCCCACTGTGCAGAAGTTTTCAAAACGTGTTTTTCAGATCGAGATAAACACGTTTTTCTACTGCAGCATCCCAATGTAACTGCTGGGCTCAGAAGAGCACACTGAGTCAGCTCTTAGCCCCACTGTGCAGAAGTTGTCAGAACGTGTTTTTCAGCACAAGATAAACGCATTTTTCAGTCTAGAGCATCCCAATGTAACTGCTGGGCTCAGAATAGCACGCTGAATCAGCCTCTAGCCCCACTGTGCAGAAGTTCTCAAAACGTGTTTTTCAGATCGAGATAAGCGCGTTCTTCAATCTATAGCTTCCCAATGTAACTGCTGGGTTCAGAAGAGCACACTGAGTCAGCTCTTAGCCCCACTGTGCAGAATTTGCCAAAACGGATTTTTCAGCTCGAGATAAACGCGTTTTTCAATCTAGAGCATCCCAATGTAAGTAATGGGCTCAGAAGAGCACACTGAATCAGCCTCTAGCCCCACTGTGCAGAAGTTGTCAAAACGTGTTTTTCAGACCGAGATAAACATGTTTTTCAATCTGGAGCATCCCAATGTAACTGCTGGGCTCAGAAGAGCACATTGAGTCAGCTCTTAGCCCCACTGTGCAGAAGTTGTCAAAACGTGTTTTCAGATCGAGATAAACACCTTTTTCTACTGCACCATCCCAATGTAACTGCTGGGCTCAGAAGAGCACACTGAGTCAGCTCTTAGCCCCACTGTGCAAAAGTTTTCAAAACGTGTTTTTCAGATCGAGATAAACACCTTTTTCTACTGCACCATCCCAATGTAACTGCTGGGCTCAGAAGAGCACACTGAGTCAGCTCTTAGCCCCACTGTGCAGAAGTTGTCAAATCGTGTTTTTCAGCCCGAGATAAACGCCTTTTTCAATCTGGAGCATCCCAATGTAACTGCTGGGCTCAGAAGAGCACATTGAGTCAGCTCTTAGCCCCACTGTGCAGAAGTTGTCAAAACGTGTTTTCAGATCGAGATAAACACCTTTTTCAATCTGGAGCATCCCAATGAAACTGCTGGGCTCAGAAGAGTACACTGAGTCAGCTCTTAGCCCCACTGTGCAGAAGTTGTCAAAACGTGTTTTTCAGATGGAGATAAATGCGTTTTTCAATCTGGAGCATCCCAATGTAACTGCTGGGCTCAGAAGAGCTCACTGAGTCAGCTCTTATCCCCATTTTGCAGAAGTTGTCAAAACGTGTTTTTCAGATCGAGATAAACGCCTTTTTCAATCTCTAGCTTCCCAATGTAACTGCTGGGCTCAGAAGAGCACACTGAGTCAGCTCTTAGCCCCACTGTGCAGAAGTTGTCAAAACGTGTTTTTCAGCCCGAGATAAACGAGTTTTTCAATCTGGTGCATCCCAATGTAACTGCTGGGCTCAGAAGAGCACACTGAGTCAGCTTTTAGCCCCACTGTGCAGAAGTTGTCAAAATGTGTATTTCAGCCCAAGATAAACGCGTTTATCAATCTGGAGCTTCCCAATGTAACTGCTGGGCTCAGAAGAGAAAACTGAGTCAGCTCTTAGCCCCACTGTGCAGAAGTTGTCAAATCGTGTTTTTCAGCACGAGATAAACGCATTTTTCAGTCTAGAGCATCCCAATGTAACTGCTGGGCTCAGAATAGCACACCGAATCAGCCTCTAGCCCCACTGTGCAGAAGTTCTCAAAACGTGTTTTTCAGATCCAGATAAACGCGTTTTTCAATCTAGAGCATCCCAATGTAACTAATGGGCTCAGAAGAGCACACTGAATCAGCCTCTAGCCCCACTATGCAGAAGTTGTCAAAACGTGTTTTTCAGCCCGAGATAAACATGTTTTTCAATCTGGAGCATCCCAATGTAACTGCTGGGCTCAGAAGAGCACACTGAGTCAGCTCTTAGCCCCACTGTGCAGAAGTTGTCAAAACGTGTTTTTCAGCACGAGATAAACGCATTTTTCAGTCTAGAGCATCCCAATGTAACTGCTGGGCTCAGAATAGCACGCTGAATCAGCCTCTAGCCCCACTGTGCAGAAGTTCTCAAAATGTGTTTTTCAGATCGAGATAAACGCGTTCTTCAATCTATAGCTTCCCAATGTAACTGCTGGGTTCAGAAGAGCACACTGAGTCAGCTCTTAGCCCCCCTGTGCAATATTTGCCAAAACGTATTTTTCAGCCCAAGATAAACGTGTTTTTCAATCTGGAGCATCACAATGTAACTGCTGGGCTCAGAAGAGCACACTGAGTCAGCTTTTAGCCCCACTGTGCAGAAGTTGTCAATACGTGTTTTTCAGCCCGAGATAAACGCGTTTTTCAATCTAGAGCATCCCAATGTAACTGCTGGGCTCAGAAGAGCACACTGAGTCAGTACTTAGCCCCACTGTGCAGAAGTTTTCAAAACGTGTTTTTCAGATCGAGATAAACACGTTTTTCTACTGCAGCATCCCAATGTAACTGCTGGGCTCAGAAGAGCACACTGAGTCAGCTCTTAGCCCCACTGTGCAGAAGTTGTCAGAACGTGTTTTTCAGCACGAGATAAACGCATTTTTCAGTCTAGAGCATCCCAATGTAACTGCTGGGCTCAGAATAGCACGCTGAATCAGCCTCTAGCCCCACTGTGCAGAAGTTCTCAAAACGTGTTTTTCAGATCGAGATAAGCGCGTTTTTCAATCTATAGCTTCCCAATGTAACTGCTGGGTTCAGAAGAGCACACTGAGTCAGCTCTTAGCCCCCCTGTGCAGAATTTGCCAAAACGTATTTTTCAGCTCGAGATAAACGGGTTTTTCAATCTAGAGCATCCCAATGTAACTAATGGGCTCAGAAGAGCACACTGAATCAGCCTCTAGCCCCACTGTGCAGAAGTTGTTAAAACGTGTTTTTCAGCCCGAGATAAACATGTTTTTCAATCTGGAGCATCCCAATGTAACTGCTGGGCTCAGAAGAGCACACTGAGTCAGCTCTTAGCCCCACTGTGCAGAAGTTGTCAAAACGTGTTTTTCAGATGGAGATAAACGCGTTTTTCAATCTGGAGCATCCCAATGTAACTGCTGGGCTCAGAAGAGCACACTGAGTCAGCTCTTAGCCCCACTGTGCAGATGTTGTCAAAACGTGTTTTTCAGTACGAGATAAATGCATTTTTCAGTCTAGAGCATCCCAATGTAACTGCTGGGCTCAGAATAGCACGCTGAATCAGCCTCTAGCCCCACTGTGCAGAAGTTGTCAAAACGTGTTTTTCAGCCCGAGATAAACATGTTTTTCAATCTGGAGCATCCCAATGTAACTGCTGGGCTCAGAAGAGCACACTGAGTCAGTACTTAGCCCCACTGTGCAGAAGTTTTCAAAACGTGTTTTTCAGATCGAGATAAACACGTTTTTCTACTGCAGCATCCCAATGTAACTGCTGTGCTCAGAAGAGCACACTGAGTCAGCTCTTAGCCCCACTGTGCAGAAGTTGTCAAAACGTGTTTTTCATCACGAGATAAACGCATTTTTCAGTCTAGAGCATCCCAATGTAACTGCTGGGCTCAGAATAGCACGCTGAATCAGCCTCTAGCCCCACTGTGTAGAAGTTCTCAAAACGTGTTTTTCAGATCGAGATAAACGCGTTCTTCAATCTATAGCTTCCCAATGTAACTGCTGGGCTCAGAAGAGCACACTGAGTCAGTACTTAGCCCCACTGTGCAAAAGTTTTCAAAACGTGTTTTTCAGATCGAGATAAACACCTTTTTCTACTGCACCATCCCAAAGTAACTGCTGGGCTCAGAAGAGCACACTGAGTCAGCTCTTAGCCCCACTGTGCAGAAATTGTCAAATCGAGTTTTTCAGCCCGAGATAAACGCCTTTTTCAATCTGGAGCATCCCAATGTAACTGCTGGGCTCAGAAGAGCACATTGAGTCAGCTCTTAGCCCCACTGTGCAGAAGTTGTCAAAACGTGTTTTCAGATCGAGATAAACACCTTTTTCAATCTGGAGCATCCCAATGTAACTGCTGGGCTCAGAAGAGTACACTGAGTCAGCTCTTAGCCCCACTGTGCAGAAGTTGTCAAAACGTGTTTTTCAGATGGAGATAAATGCGTTTTTCAATCTGGAGCATCCCAGTGTAACTGCTGGGCTCAGAAGAGCACACTGAGTCAGCTCTTAGCCCCACTGTGCAGAAGTTGTCAAAACGTGTTTTTCAGCCCAAGATAAACGTTTTTTTCAATCTGGAGCATCCCAATGTAACTGCTGGGCTCAGAAGAGCTCACTGAGTCAGCTCTTATCCCCATTTTGCAGAAGTTGTCAAAACGTGTTTTTCAGATCGAGATAAACGCCTTTTTCAATCTCTAGCTTCCCAATGTAACTGCTGGGCTCAGAAGAGCACACTGAGTCAGCTCTTAGCCCCACTGTGCAGAAGTTGTCAAAACGTGTTTTTCAGCCCGAGATAAACGAGTTTTTCAATCTGGTGCATCCCAATGTAACTGCTGGGCTCAGAAGAGCACACTGAGTCAGCTTTTAGCCCCACTGTGCAGAAGTTGTCAAAATGTGTATTTCAGCCCAAGATAAACGCGTTTATCAATCTGGAGCTTCCCAATGTAACTGCTGGGCTCAGAAGAGAAAACTGAGTCAGCTCTTAGCCCCACTGTGCAGAAGTTGTCAAATCGTGTTTTTCAGCACGAGATAAACGCATTTTTCAGTCTAGAGCATCCCAATGTAACTGCTGGGCTCAGAATAGCACACCGAATCAGCCTCTAGCCCCACTGTGCAGAAGTTCTCAAAACGTGTTTTTCAGATCCAGATAAACGCGTTTTTCAATCTAGAGCATCCCAATGTAACTAATGGGCTCAGAAGAGCACACTGAATCAGCCTCTAGCCCCACTATGCAGAAGTTGTCAAAACGTGTTTTTCAGCCCGAGATAAACATGTTTTTCAATCTGGAGCATCCCAATGTAACTGCTGGGCTCAGAAGAGCACACTGAGTCAGCTTTTAGCCCCACTGTGCAGAAGTTGTCAATACGTGTTTTTCAGCCCGAGATAAACGCGTTTTTCAATCTAGAGCATCCCAATGTAACTCCTGGGTTCAGAAGAGCACACTGAGTCTGCTCTTAGCCCCCCTGTGCAATATTTGCCAAAACGTATTTTTCAGCTCGAGATAAACGCGTTTTTCAATCTAGAGCATCCCAATGTAACTAATGGGCTCAGAAGAGCACACTGAATCAGCCTCTAGCCCCACTGTGCAGAAGTTGTTAAAACGTGTTTTTCAGCCCGAGATAAACATGTTTTTCAATCTGGAGCATCCCAATGTAACTGCTGGGCTCAGAAGAGCACACTGAGTCAGTACTTAGCCCCACTGTGCAGAAGTTTTCAAAACGTGTTTTTCAGATCGAGATAAACACGTTTGTCTACTGCAGCATCCAAATGTAACTGCTGGGCTCAGAAGAGCACACTGAGTCAGCTCTTAGCCCCACTGTGCAGAACTTGTCAAAACGTGTTTTTCAGCCCAAGATAAACGTGTTTTTCAATCTGGAACATCCCAATGTAACTGCTGGGTTCAGAAGAGCTCACTGAGTCAGCTCTTAGCCCCACTTTGCAGAAGTTGTCAAAACGTGTTTTTTAGATCGAGATAAACGCCTTTTTCAATCTGGAGCCTCCCATTGTAACTGCTGGGCTCAGAAGAGCACACTGAGACAGCTCTTAGCCCCACTGTGCAGAAGTTGTCAAAACGTGTTTTTCAGCCCGAGATAAACGAGTTTTTCAATCTGGTGCATCTCAATGTAACTGCTGGGCACAGAAGAGCATACTTAGTCAGATCTTAGCCCCACTGTGCAGAAGTTGTCAAAACGTGTTTTTCAGCCCAAGATAAACGTGTTTTTCAATCTGGAGCATCACAATGTAACTGCTGGGCTCAGAAGAGCACACTGAGTCAGCTTTTAGCCCCACTGTGCAGAAGTTGTCAATACGTGTTTTTCAGCCCGAGATAAACGCGTTTTTCAATCTAGAGCATCCCAATGTAACTGCTGGGCTCAGAAGAGCACACTGAGTCAGTACTTAGCCCCACTGTGCAGAAGTTTTCAAAACGTGTTTTTCAGATCGAGATAAACACGTTTTTCTACTGCAGCATCCCAATGTAACTGCTGGGCTCAGAAGAGCACACTGAGTCAGCTCTTAGCCCCACTGTGCAGAAGTTGTCAAAACGTGTTTTTCAGCACGAGATAAACGCATTTTTCAGTCTAGAGCATCCCAATGTAACTGCTGGGCTCAGAATAGCACGCTGAATCAGCTTCTAGCCCCACTGTGCAGAAGTTCTCAAAACGTGTTTTTCAGATCGAGATAAACGCGTTCTTCAATCTATAGCTTCCCAATGTAACTGCTGGGTTCAGAAGAGCACACTGAGGCAGCTCTTAGCCCCCCTGTGCAGAATTTGCCAAAACGTATTTTTCAGCTCGAGATAAACGCGTTTTTCAATCTAGAGCATCCCAATGTAACTAATGGGCTCAGAAGAGCACACTGAATCAGCCTCTAGCCCCACTGTGCAGAAGTTGTTAAAACGTGTTTTTCAGCCCAAGATAAACATGTTTTTCAATCTGGAGCATCCCAATGTAACTGCTGGGCTCAGAAGAGCACACTGAGTCAGTACTTAGCCCTACTGTGCAGAAGTTTTCAAAACGTGTTTTTCAGATCGAGATAAACACGTTTTTCTACTGCAGCATCCCAATGTAACTGCTGGGCTCAGAAGAGCACACTGAGTCAGCTCTTAGCCCCACTGTGCAGAAGTTGTCAAAACGTGTTTTTCAGCCCAAGATAAACGTTTTTTTAAATCTGGAGAATCCCAATGTAACTGCTGGGCTCAGAAGAGCCTACTGAGTCAGCTCTTAGCCCCATTTTGCAGAAGTTGTCAAAACGTGTTTTTCAGATCGAGATAAACGCCTTTTTCAATCTGGAGCCTCCCATTGTAACTGCTGGGCTCAGAAGAGCACACTGAGACAGCTCTTAGCCCCAGTGTGCAGAAGTTGTAAAAACGTGTTTTTCAGCTCGAGATAAACGTGTTTTTCAATCTCTAGCTTCCCAATGTAACTGCTGGGCTCAGAAGAGCACACTGAGACAGCTTTTAGCCCCACTGTGCAGAAGTTGTCAATACGTGTTTTTCAGCCCGAGATAAACGCGTTTTTCAATCTAGAGCATCCCAATGTAACTGCTGGACTCAGAAGACATTACTGAGTCAGCTCTTAGCCCCAGTGTGCAGAAGTTTTCAAAAAGTGTTTTTGAGCCCAAGATAAACGAGTTTTTCAATCTGGAGTATCCCAATGTAACTGCTGGGCTCAGAAGAGCATACTTAGTAAGATCTTAGCCACAAGTGCAGAAGTTGTCAAAACGTGTTTTTCAGCACAAGATAAACGCGATTTTCGATCTGGAGCTTCACAATGTAACTGCTGGGCTCAGAAGAGCACATTGAGTCAGCTCTTAGCCCCACTGTGCAGAAGTTGTCAAAACGTGTTTTTCAGCCCAAGATAAACGCGTTTTTCAATCTAGAGCATTCCAATGTAACTGCTGGGCTCAGAAGAGCACACTGATTCAGCTTTTAGCCCCACTGTGCAGAAGTTGTCAATACGTGTTTTTCAGCCCGAGATAAATGCGTTTTTCAATCTAGAGCATCCCACAGTAACTGCTGGGCTCAGAAGACATTACTGAGTCAGCTCTTAGCCCCACTGTGCAGAAGTTGTCAAAACGTGTTTTTCAGCCCGAGATAAACACGTTTTTCAATCTGGAGCTTCCCAATGTAACTGCTGGGCTCAGAAGAGCACACTGAGTCAGCTCTTAGCCCCATTGTGCAGAAGTTGTCAAAACTTGTTTTTCAGCCCAAGATAAACGCCTTTTTCAATCTGGAGCATCACAATGTAACTGCTGGGCTCAGAAGAGCACACTGAGTCATCTTTTAGCCCCACTGTGCAGAAGTTGTCAATACGTGTTTTTCAGCCCGAGATAAACGCGTATTTCAATCTAGAGCATCCCAATGTAACTGCTGGGCTCAGAAGAGCACACTGAGTCAGCTCTTACCAACATTGTGCAGAAGTTGTCAAAATGTGTTTTTCAGCTGGAGATAAACGCGGTTTTCAATGTGGAGCATCCCAAAGTAACTGCTGGGATCAGAAGACATTACTGAGTCAGCTCTTAGCCCCACTGTGCAGAAGTTGTCAAAACGTGTTTTTCAGCCCGAGATAAACGCGTTTTTCAATCTGGAGCTTCCCAATGTAACTGCTGGGCTCAGAAGGGCACACTGAGCCAGCTCTTAGCCCCACTGTGCAGAAGTTGTCAATAGGTGTTTTTCAGCCCGAGATAAACGCGTTTTTCAATCTGGAGTGTCCCAATGTAACTGCTGGGTTCAGAAGAGCACACTGAGTCAGCTCTTAGCAAAATTGTGCAGAAGTTGTCAAAACGTGTTTTTCAGATGGAGATAAACGCGTTTTTCAGTCTGGAGCATCCCAATGTAACTGCTGGGCTCAGAAGAGCACACTGATCAGCCTCTAGCCCCACTGTGCAGAAGTTGTCAAAACATGTTTTTCAGCCCTAGATAAATGCGTTTTTCAATCTGGAGCTTCCCAATGTAACTGCTGGGCTCAGAAGAGCACACTTAGTCAGCTCTTGGAAATATTGTGCAGAAGTTGTCAAAACGTGTTTTTCAGCCCAAGATAAATGCGTTTTTCAATATGGAGTGTCCTAATGTAACTGCTGGTTTCAAAAGAGCACACTGAGTCAGCTCTTAGCCTCACTGTGCAGAAGTTGTCAAAACATGTTTTTCAGCTTCAGATAAACGCTTTTTTCAATCTGGAGCATCCCAATGTAACTGCTGGGCTCAGAAGAGCACACTGAATCAGCCTCTAGCCCCATTGTGCACAAGTTCTCAAAATGTGTTTTTCAGCTCAAGATAAACGCGTTTTTCAAGATGAAGCTCTCCAATGTAACTGCTGGGCTCAGAAGAGCACACTGAGTCAGCTCTTAGCCCCATTGTGCAGAAGTTGTCAAAACGTGTTTTTCAGCCCAAGATAAACAAGTTTTTCAATCTGGAGCATCCCAATGTAACTGCTTGGTTCAGAAGAGCATACTTAGTCAGCTCTTAGCCCCATTGTGCAGAAGTTGTCAAAACGTGTTTTTCAGCACAAGATAAACACGTTTTTCGATCTGGAGCTTCACAATGTAACTGCTGGGCTCAGAAGAGCACATTGAGTCAGCCCTTAACCCCAGTGTGCAGAAGTTGTCAAAACGTGTTTTTCAGCCCGAAATAAACGCGTTTTCTCAGCCTTTGGAATCCCAGTGTAACTGCCTGGCTCAGAAGAGCCCACTGAGTCAGCCCTTAACCCCAGTGTGCAGAAGTTGTCAAAACATATTTTTAGCAGAAATAAACACGTTTGGATAACTTTGGTCACCCCCATGTAACTTATGGGGCAGCAAAAGCACACTTTTTAAAACGTGTTTTTCAGCCCGAAATAAACGCGTTTTCACAGCCTTTGGAATCCCAGTGTAACTGCCTGGCTCAGAAGAGCCCACTGAATCAGCCCTTAACCCCAGTGTGCAGAAGTTGTCAAAACGTGTTTTTCAGCAGAAATAAACACGTTTGGACAACTTTGGTCACCCCCATGTAACTTATGGGGCAGCAAAAGCACACTTTTTAAAACGTGTTTTTCAGCCCGAAATAAACGCGTTTTCTCAGCCTTTGGAATCCCAGTGTAACTGCCTGGCTCAGAAGAGCCCACTGAGTCAGCCCTTAACCCCAGTGTGCAGAAGTTGTCAAAACATATTTTTAGCAGAAATAAACACGTTTGGATAACTTTGGTCACCCCCATGTAACTTATGGGGCAGCAAAAGCACACTTTTTAAAACGTGTTTTTCAGCCCGAAATAAACGCGTTTTCACAGCCTTTGGAATCCCAGTGTAACTGCCTGGCTCAGAAGAGCCCACTGAATCAGCCCTTAACCCCAGTGTGCAGAAGTTGTCACAACGTGTTTTTCAGCAGAAATAAACACGTTTGGACAACTTTGGTCACCCCCATGTAAATTATGGGGCAGCAACAGCACACTTTTCAAAACGTGTTTTTCAGCCCGAAATAAACGAGTATTCTCAACCTTTGGAATCCCAGTGTAACTGCCTGCTCAGAAGAGCCCACTGAGTCAGCCCTTAACCCCAGTGTGCAGAAGTTGTCAAAACATATTTTTAGCAGAAATAAACACATTTGGACAATTTGGTCACCCCCATGTAACTTATGAGGCAGCAACAGCACACTTTTTAAAACGTGTTTTTCAGCCTGAAATAAACGCGTTTTCACAGCCTTTGGAATCCCAGTGTAGCTGCCTGGCTCAGAAGAGCCCACTGAATCAGCCCTTAACCCCAGTGTGCAGAAGTTGTCACAACGTGTTTTTCAGCAGAAATAAACACGTTTGGACAACTTTGGTCACCCCCATGTAAATTATGGGGCAGCAACAGCACACTTTTCAAAACGTGTTTTTCAGCCCGAAATAAACGAGTATTCTCAACCTTTGGAATCCCAGTGTAACTGCCTGCTCAGAAGAGCCCACTGAGTCAGCCCTTAACCCCAGTGTGCAGAAGTTGTCAAAACATATTTTTAGCAGAAATAAACACATTTGGACAATTTGGTCACCCCCATGTAACTTATGAGGCAGCAACAGCACACTTTTTAAAACGTGTTTTTCAGCCCGAAATAAACGCGTTTTCACAGCCTTTGGAATCCCAGTGTAGCTGCCTGGCTCAGAAGAGCCCACTGAATCAGCCCTTAACCCCAGTGTGCAGAAGTTGTCACAACGTGTTTTTCAGCAGAAATAAACACGTTTGGACAACTTTGGTCACCCCCATGTAAATTATGGGGCAGCAACAGCACACTTTTCAAAACGTGTTTTTCAGCCCGAAATAAACGCGTTTTCTCAGCCATTGCAATCCCAGTGTAACTGCCTGCTCAGAAGAGCCCACTGAGTCAGCCCTTAACCCCAGTGTGCAGAAGTTGTCAAAACATATTTTTAGCAAAAATAAACACGTTTGGACAACTTTGGTCACCCCCATGTAACTTATGGGGCAGCAACAGCACACTTTTCAAAACGTGTTTTTCAGCCCGAAATAAACGTGTTTTCTCACCCTTTGCAATCCCAGTGTAACTGCCTGGCTCAAAAGAGCCCACTGAGTCAGCCCTTAACCCCAGTGTGCAGAAGTTGTCAAAACGTGTTTTTCAGCAGAAATAAACACGTTTGGACAACTTTGGTCACCACCATGTAACTTAATGGGCAGGAACAGCACACTATTCAAAACGTGTTTTTCAGACCGAAATAAACGCGTTTTCTCAGCCTTTGCAATCCCAGTGTAACTGCCTGGCTCAAAAGAGCCCACTGAGTCAGCCCTTAACCCCAGTGTGCAGAAGTTGTCAAAAAGTGTTTTTCCGCAGAAAATAAACACGTTTGGACAACTTTGGTCACCCCCATGTAACTTATGGGCCAGCAACAGCACACTTTTCAAAACGTGTTTTTCAGCCCGAATTAAATGCGTTTTCTCAGCCATTGCAATCCCAGTGTAACTGCCTGCTAAGAAGAGCCCACTGAGTCAGCCCTTAACCCCAGTGTGCAGAAGTTGTCAAAACATATTTTTAGCAGAAATAAACACGTTTGGACAACTTTGGTCACCCCCATGTAACTTATGGGGCAGCAAAAGCACAGTTTTTAAAACGTGTTTTTCAGCCCGAAATAAACGCGTTTTCACAGCCTTTGGAATCCAAGTGTAACTGCCTGGCTCAGAAGAGCCCACTGAATCAGCCCTTAACCCCAGTGTGCAGAAGTTGTCACAACGTGTTTTTCAGCAGAAATAAACACGTTTGGCAACTTTGGTCACCACCATGTAACTTATAGGGCAGGAACAGCACACTTTTCAAAACGTGTTTTTCAGCCCGAAATAAACGCGTTTTCTCAGCCCTTGGAATCACAATGTAACTGCCTGGCTCAGAAGAGCCCAGTTTGTCAGCCCTTAACCCCAGTGTGCAGAAGTTGTCAAAACGTGTTTTTCAGCAGAAATAAACACGTTTTGGCAACTTTGGTCACCACCATGTAACTTATAGGGCAGGAACAGGACACTTTTCAAAACGTGTTTTTCAGCCCGAAATAAACGCGTTTTCTCAGCCCTTGGAATCACAGTGTAACTGCCTGGCTCAGAAGAGCCCAGTTTGTCAGCCCTTAACCCCAGTGTGCAGAAGTTGTCAAAATGTGTTTTTCAGCTGAAATAAACACGTTTTGGCAGCTTTGGTCACCCCCATGTAACTTATAGGGCAGGAACAGGCCACTTTTCAAAACGTGTTTTTCAGCCCGAAATAAACGCGTTTTCTCAGCCCTTGGAATCACAGTGTAACTGCCTGGCTCAGAAGAGCCCAGTTTGTCAGCCCTTAACCCCAGTGTGCAGAAGTTGTCAAAACGTGTTTTTCAGCAGAAATAAACACGTTTTGGCAACTTTGGTCACCACCATGTAACCTATAGGGCAGGAACAGCACACTTTTCAAAACGTGTTTTTCAGCCCGAAATAAACGCGTTTTCTCAGCCCGTGGAAACACAGTGTAACTGCCTGGCTCAGAAGAGCCCAGTTTGTCAGCCCTTAACCCCAGTGTGCAGAAGTTGTCAAAACGTGTTTTTCAGCAGAAATAAACACGTTTTGGCAACTTTGGTCACCACCATGTAACTTATAGGGCAGGAACAGCACACTTTTCAAAACGTGTTTTTCAGCCTGAAATAAACGCGTTTTCACAGCCCTTGGTATCACAGTGTAACTGCCTGGCTCAGAAGTGCCCAGTTTGTCAGCCCTTAACCCCAGTGTGCAGAAGTTGTAAAAACGTGTTTTTCAGCAGAAATAAACACGTTTTGGCAACTTTGGTCACCACCATGTAACTTATAGGGCAGGAACAGCACACTTTTCAAAACGTGTTTTTCAGCCCGAAATAAACGCGTTTTCTCAGCCCTTGGTATGACAGTGTAACTGCCTGGCTCAGAAGAGCCCAATTTGTCAGCCCTTAACCCCAAAGTGCAGAAGTTGTCAAAACGTGTTTTTCAGCAGAAATAAACACGTTTTGGCAACTTTGGTCACCACCATGTAACTTATAGGGCAGCACAGCACACTTTTCAAAACGTCTTTTTTAAGCCCGAAATAAACGCGTTTTCTCAGCCCTTGGAATCACAGTGTAACTGCCTGGCTCAGAAGAGCCCAGTTTGTCAGCCCTTAACCCCAGTGTGCAGAAGTTGTCAAAATGTGTTTTTCAGCTGAAATAAACACGTTTTGGCAGCTTTGGTCACCCCCATGTAACTTATAGGGCAGAAACAGGCCACTTTTCAAAACGTGTTTTTCAGCCCGAAATAAACGACTTTTCTCAACCTTTGGAATCCCAGTGTAACTGCCTGCTCAGAAGAGCCCACTGAGTCAGCCCTTAACCACAGTGTGCAGAAGTTGTCAAAACATATTTTTAGCAGAAATAAACACGTTTGGATAACTTTGGTCACCCCCATGTAACTTATGGGGCAGCAAAAGCACACTTTTTAAAACGTGTTTTTCAGCCCGAAATAAACGCGTTTTCACAGCCTTTGGAATCCCAGTGTAACTGCCTGGCTCAGAAGAGCCCACTGAATCAGCCCTTAACCCCAGTGTGCAGAAGTTGTCACAACGCGTTTTTCAGCAGAAATAAACACGTTTGGACAACTTTGGTCACCCCCATGTAAATTATGGGGCAGCAACAGCACACTTTTCAAAACGTGTTTTTCAGCCCGAAATAAACGACTTTTCTCAACCTTTGGAATCCCAGTGTAACTGCCTGCTCAGAAGAGCCCACTGAGTCAGCCCTTAACCCCAGTGTGCAGAAGTTCTCAAAACATATTTTTAGCAGAAATAAACACGTTTGGTCAACTTTGGTCACCCCCATGTAACTTATGGGGCAGCAACAGCACACTTTTTAAAACGTGTTTTTCAGCCCGAAATAAACGCGTTTTCACAGCCTTTGGAATCCCAGTGTAACTGCCTTGCTCAGAAGAGCCCACTGAATCAGCCCTTAACCCCAGTGTGCAGAAGTTGTCAAAATGTGTTTTTCAGCAGAAATAAACACATTTGGACAACTTTTGTCACCCCCATGTAACTTATGGGGCAGCAACAGCACACTTTTCAAAACGTGTTTTTCAGCCCGAAATAAACGTGTTTTCTCAGCCTTTGCAATCCCAGTGTAACTGCCTGGCTCAAAAGAGCCCACTGAGTCAGCCCTTAACCCCAGTGTGCAGAAGTTGTCAAAACGTATTTTTCAGCAGAAATAAACACGTTTGGGCAACTTTGGTCACCCCCATGTAACTTATGGGGCAGCAACAGCACACTTTTCAAAACGTGTTTTTCAGCCCGAAATAAACGTGTTTTCTCAGCCTTTGCAATCCCAGTGTAACTGCCTGGCTCAAAAGAGCCCACTGAGTCAGCCCTTAACCCCAGTGTGCAGAAGTTTCAAAACGTGTTTTTAAGCAGAAATAAACACGTTTGGACAACTTTGGTCACCCCCATGTAACTTAATGGGCAGGAACAGCACACAATTCAAAACGTGTTTTTCAGACCGAAATAAACGCGTTTTCTCAGCCTTTGGAATCCCAGTGTAACTGCCTGGCTCAGAAGAGCCCACTGATTCAGCCCTTAACCCCAGTGTGCAGAAGTTGTCAAAACGTGTTTTTCCGCAGAAAATAAACACGTTTGGATAACTTTGGTCACCCCCATGTAACTTATGGGCCAGCAACAGCACACTTTTCAAAACGTGTTTTTCAGCCCGAAATAAATGCGTTTTCTCAGCCATTGCAATCCCAGTGTAACTGCCTGCTAAGAAGAGCCCACTGAGTCAGCCCTTAACCCCAGTGTGCAGAAGTTGTCAAAACGTGTTTTTCGGCAGAAATAAACACGTTTGGGCAACTTTGGTCACCCCCATGAAGCTGATGGGGCAGCAACAGCACACTTTTCAAAACGTGTTTTTCAGCCCGAAATAAACGCGTTTTCTCAGCC
Source organism: Atractosteus spatula (assembly GCF_055471065.1). NCBI lineage: Eukaryota > Metazoa > Chordata > Actinopteri > Semionotiformes > Lepisosteidae > Atractosteus > Atractosteus spatula. The sequence goes on along the minus strand of NC_142732.1, from coordinate 13,050,787 downwards.
TTTGGAATCCCAGTGTAACTGCCTGGCTCAGAAGAGCCCACTGAGTCAGCCCTTAACCCCAGTGTGCAGAAGTTGTCAAAACATATTTTTAGCAGAAATAAACACGTTTGGATAACTTTGGTCACCCCCATGTAACTTATGGGGCAGCAAAAGCACACTTTTTAAAACGTGTTTTTCAGCCCGAAATAAACGCGTTTTCACAGCCTTTGGAATCCCAGTGTAACTGCCTGCCTCAGAAGAGCCCACTGTGTCAGCCCTTAACCCCAGTGTGCAGAAGTTGTCAAAACGTGTTTTTCAGCAGAAATAAACATGTTTGGGCAACTTTGGTCACCCCCATGTAACTTATGGGGCAGCAACAGCACACTTTTCAAAACGTGTTTTTCAGCCTGAAATAAACGCGTTTTCTCAGCCATTGCAATCCCAGTGTAACTGCCTGCTCAGAAGAGCCCACTGAGTCAGCCCTTAACCCCAGTGTGCAGAAGTTGTCAAAACATATTTTTAGCAGAAATAAACACGTTTGGGCAACTTTGGTCACCCCCATGTAACTTATGGGGCAGCAACAGCACACTTTTCAAAACGTGTTTTTCAGCCCGAAATAAACGCGTTTTCTCAGCCATTGCAATCCCAGTGTAACTGCCTGCTCAGAAGAGCCCACTGAGTCAGCCCTTAACCCCAGTGTGCAGAAGTTGTCAAAACATATTTTTAGCAGAAATAAACACGTTTGGATAACTTTGGTCACCCCCATGTAACTTATGGGGCAGCAAAAGCACACTTTTTAAAACGTGTTTTTCAGCCCGAAATAAACGCGTTTTCACAGCCTTTGGAATCCCAGTGTAACTGCCTGCCTCAGAAGAGCCCACTGTGTCAGCCCTTAACCCCAGTGTGCAGAAGTTGTCAAAACGTGTTTTTCAGCAGAAATAAACATGTTTGGGCAACTTTGGTCACCCCCATGTAACTTATGGGGCAGCAACAGCACACTTTTCAAAACGTGTTTTTCAGCCTGAAATAAACGCGTTTTCTCAGCCATTGCAATCCAAGTGTAACTGCCTGCTCAGAAGAGCCCACTGAGTCAGCCCTTAACCCCAGTGTGCAGAAGTTGTCAAAACATATTTTTAGCAGAAATAAACACGTTTGGGCAACTTTGGTCACCCCCATGTAACTTATGGGGCAGCAACAGCACACTTTTCAAAACGTGTTTTTCAGCCCGAAATAAACGCGTTTTCTCAGCCATTGCAATCCCAGTGTAACTGCCTGCTCAGAAGAGCCCACTGAGTCAGCCCTTAACCCCAGTGTGCAGAAGTTGTCAAAACATATTTTTAGCAGAAATAAACACGTTTGGACAACTTTGGTCACCCTCATGTAACTTATGGGGCAGCAACAGCACACTTTTTAAAACGTGTTTTTCAGCCCGAAATAAACGCGTTTTCACAGCCTTTGGAATCCCAGTGTAACTGCCTGGCTCAGAAGAGCCCACTGATTCAGCCCTTAACCCCAGTGTGCAGAAGTTGTCAAAACGTGTTTTTCCGCAGAAAATAAACACGTTTGGACAACTTTGGTCACCCCCATGTAACTTATGGGCCAGCAACAGCACACTTTTCAAAACGTGTTTTTCAGCCCGAAATAAATGCGTTTTCTCAGCCATTGCAATCCCAGTGTAACTGCCTGCTAAGAAGAGCCCACTGAGTCAGCCCTTAACCCCAGTGTGCAGAAGTTGTCAAAACGTGTTTTTCGGCAGAAATAAACACGTTTGGGCAACTTTGGTCACCCCCATGAAGCTGATGGGGCAGCAAAAGCACACTTTTTAAAACGTGTTTTTCAGCCCGAAATAAACGCGTTTTCACAGCCTTTGGAATCCCAGTGTAACAGCCTGCCTCAGAAGAGCCCACTGAGTCAGCCCTTAACCCCAGTGTGCAGAAGTTGTCAAAACGTGTTTTTCAGCAGAAATAAACATGTTTGGGCAACTTTGGTCACCCCCATGTAACTTATGGGGCAGCAACAGCACACTTTTCAAAACGTGTTTTTCAGCCCGAAATAAACGCGTTTTCTCAGCCATTGCAATCCCAGTGTAACTGCCTGCTCAGAAGAGCCCACTGAGTCAGCCCTTAACCCCAGTGTGCAGAAGTTGTCAAAACATATTTTTAGCAGAAATAAACACGTTTGGACAACTTTGGTCACCCTCATGTAACTTATGGGGCAGCAACAGCACACTTTTTAAAACGTGTTTTTCAGCCCGAAATAAACGCGTTTTCACAGCCTTTGGAATCCCAGTGTAACTGCCTGGCTCAGAAGAGCCCACTGAATCAGCCCTTAACCCCAGTGTGCAGAAGTTGTCAAAATGTGTTTTTCAGCTGAAATAAACACGTTTTGGCAGCTTTGGTCACCCCCATGTAACTTATAGGGCAGGAACAGGACACTTTTTAAAACGTGTTTTTCAGCCCGAAATAAACGCGTTTTCTCAGCCCTTGGAATCACAGTGTAACTGCCTGGCTCAGAAGAGCCCAGTTTGTCAGCCCTTAACCCCAGTGTGCAGAAGTTGTCAAAACGTGTTTTTCAGCAGAAATAAACACGTTTTGCAACTTTGGTCACCACCATGTAACTTATAGGGCAGGAACAGTACACTTTTCAAAACGTGTTTTTCAGCCCGAAATAAACGCGTTTTCTCAGCCCGTGGAAACACAGTGTAACTGCCTGGCTCAGAAGAGCCCAGTTTGTCAGCCCTTAACCCCAGTGTGCAGAAGTTGTCAAAATGTGTTTTTCAGCTGAAATAAACACGTTTTGGCAGCTTTGGTCACCCCCATGTAACTTATAGGGCAGGAACAGGCCACTTTTCAAAACGTGTTTTTCAGCCCGAAATAAACGCGTTTTCTCAGCCCTTGGAATCACAGTGTAACTGCCTGGCTCAGAAGAGCCCAGTTTGTCAGCCCTTAACCCCAGTGTGCAGAAGTTGTCAAAACGTGTTTTTCAGCAGAAATAAACACGTTTTGGCAACTTTGGTCACCACCATGTAACCTATAGGGCAGGAACAGCACACTTTTCAAAACGTGTTTTTCAGCCCGAAATAAACGCGTTTTCTCAGCCCGTGGAAACACAGTGTAACTGCCTGGCTCAGAAGAGCCCAGTTTGTCAACCCTTAACCCCAGTGTGCAGAAGTTGTCAAAACGTGTTTTTCAGCAGAAATAAACACGTTTTGGCAACTTTGGTCACCACCATGTAACTTATAGGGCAGGTACAGCACACTTTTCAAAACGTGTTTTTCAGCCTGAAATAAACGCGTTTTCACAGCCCTTGGTATCACAGTGTAACTGCCTGGCTCAGAAGTGCCCAGTTTGTCAGCCCTTAACCCCAGTGTGCAGAAGTTGTAAAAACGTGTTTTTCAGCAGAAATAAACACGTTTTGGCAACTTTGGTCACCACCATGTAACTTATAGGGCAGGAACAGCACACTTTTCAAAACGTGTTTTTCAGCCCGAAATAAACGCGTTTTCTCAGCCCTTGGTATGACAGTGTAACTGCCTGGCTCAGAAGAGCCCAATTTGTCAGCCCTTAACCCCAAAGTGCAGAAGTTGTCAAAACGTGTTTTTTAGCAGAAATAAACACGTTTTGGCAACTTTGGTCACCACCATGTAACTTATAGGGCAGCACAGCACACTTTTCAAAACGTCTTTTTTAAGCCCGAAATAAACGCGTTTTCTCAGCCCTTGGAATCACAGTGTAACTGCCTGGCTCAGAAGAGCCCAGTTTGTCAGCCCTTAACCCCAGTGTGCAGAAGTTGTCAAAATGTGTTTTTCAGCTGAAATAAACACGTTTTGGCAGCTTTGGTCACCCCCATGTAACTTATAGGGCAGAAACAGGCCACTTTTCAAAACGTGTTTTTCAGCCCGAAATAAACGCGTTTTCTCAGCCCTTTGAATCACAGTGTAACTGCCTGGCTCAGAAGAGCCCAGTTTGTCAGCCCTTAACCCCAGTGTGCAGAAGTTGTCAAAATGTGTTTTTCAGCTGAAATAAACACGTTTTGGCAGCTTTGGTCACCCCCATGTAACTTATAGGGCAGGAACAGGCCACTTTTCAAAACGTGTTTTTCAGCCCGAAATAAACGCGTTTTCTCAGCCCTTGGAATCACAGTGTAACTGCCTGGCTCAGAAGAGCCCAGTTTGTCAGCCCTTAACCCCAGTGTGCAGAAGATGTCAAAACGTGTTTTTCAGCAGAAATAAACACGTTTTGGCAACTTTGGTCACCCCCATGTAACTTATAGGGCAGGAACAGCACACTTTTCAAAACGTGTTTTTCAGCCCGAAATAAATGCGTTTTCTAGCCCTTGGAATCACATTGTAACTGCCTGGCAAGAAGAGCCCAGTTTGTCAGCCCTTAACCCCAGTGTGCAGAAGTTGTCAAAACGTGTTTTTCAGCAGAAATAAACACGTTTGGGCAACTTTGGTCACCCCCATGTAACTTATGGGGCAGCCACAGCACACTTTTCAAAACGTGTTTTTCAGCCCGAAATAGACGTGTTTTCTCAGCCTTTGCAATCCCAGTGTAACTGCCTGGCTCAGAAGAGCCCACTGATTCAGCCCTTAACCCCAGTGTGCAGAAGTTGTCAAAACGTGTTTTTCAGCAGAAATAAACGCGTTTGGGCAACTTTGGTCACCCCCATGTAGCTTATGGGGCAGCAACAGCGCACTTTTCAAAAGGTGTTTTTCAGCCCGAAATAAACGACTTTTCTCAACCTTTGGAATCCCAGTGTAACTGCCTGCTCAGAAGAGCCCACTGAGTCAGCCCTTAACCACAGTGTGCAGAAGTTGTCAAAACATATTTTTAGCAGAAATAAACACGTTTGGATAACTTTGGTCACCCCCATGTAACTTATGGGGCAGCAAAAGCACACTTTTTAAAACGTGTTTTTCAGCCCGAAATAAACGCGTTTTCACAGCCTTTGGAATCCCAATGTAACTGCCTGGCTCAGAAGAGCCCACTGAATCAGCCCTTAACCCCAGTGTGCAGAAGTTGTCACAACGCGTTTTTCAGCAGAAATAAACACGTTTGGACAACTTTGGTCACCCCCATGTAAATTATGGGGCAGCAACAGCACACTTTTCAAAACGTGTTTTTCAGCCCGAAATAAACGACTTTTCTCAACCTTTGGAATCCCAGTGTAACTGCCTGCTCAGAAGAGCCCACTGAGTCAGCCCTTAACCCCAGTGTGCAGAAGTTCTCAAAACATATTTTTAGCAGAAATAAACACGTTTGGTCAGCTTTGGTCACCCCCATGTAACTTATGGGGCAGCAACAGCACACTTTTTAAAACGTGTTTTTCAGCCCGAAATAAACGCGTTTTCACAGCCTTTGGAATCCCAGTGTAACTGCCTTGCTCAGAAGAGCCCACTGAATCAGCCCTTAACCCCAGTGTGCAGAAGTTGTCAAAATGTGTTTTTCAGCAGAAATAAACACATTTGGACAACTTTGGTCACCCCCATGTAACTTATGGGGCAGCAACAGCACACTTTTCAAAACGTGTTTTTCAGCCCGAAATAAACGTGTTTTCTCAGCCTTTGCAATCCCAGTGTAACTGCCTGGCTCAAAAGAGCCCACTGAGTCAGCCCTTAACCCCAGTGTGCAGAAGTTGTCAAAACGTATTTTTCAGCAGAAATAAACACGTTTGGGCAACTTTGGTCACCCCCATGTAACTTATGGGGCAGCAACAGCACACTTTTCAAAACGTGTTTTTCAGCCCGAAATAAACGTGTTTTCTCAGCCTTTGCAATCCCAGTGTAACTGCCTGGCTCAAAAGAGCCCACTGAGTCAGCCCTTAACCCCAGTGTGCAGAAGTTGTCAAAACGTGTTTTTAAGCAGAAATAAACACGTTTGGACAACTTTGGTCACCCCCATGTAACTTAATGGGCAGGAACAGCACACTATTCAAAACGTGTTTTTCAGACCGAAATAAACGCGTTTTCTCAGCCTTTGGAATCCCAGTGTAACTGCCTGGCTCAGAAGAGCCCACTGATTCAGCCCTTAACCCCAGTGTGCAGAAGTTGTCAAAACGTGTTTTTCCGCAGAAAATAAACACGTTTGGATAACTTTGGTCACCCCCATGTAACTTATGGGCCAGCAACAGCACACTTTTCAAAACGTGTTTTTCAGCCCGAAATAAATGCGTTTTCTCAGCCATTGCAATCCCAGTGTAACTGCCTGCTAAGAAGAGCCCACTGAGTCAGCCCTTAACCCCAGTGTGCAGAAGTTGTCAAAACGTGTTTTTCGGCAGAAATAAACACGTTTCGGCAACTTTGGTCACCCCCATGAAGCTGATGGGGCAGCAACAGCGCACTTTTCAAAACGTGTTTTTCAGCCCGAAATAAACGCGTTTTCTCAGCCTTTGGAATCCCAGTGTAACTGCCTGGCTCAGAAGAGCCCACTGAGTCAGCCCTTAACCCCAGTGTGCAGAAGTTGTCAAAACATATTTTTAGCAGAAATAAACACGTTTGGATAACTTTGGTCACCCCCATGTAACTTATGGGGCAGCAAAAGCACACTTTTTAAAACGTGTTTTTCAGCCCGAAATAAACGCGTTTTCACAGCCTTTGGAATCCCAGTGTAACTGCCTGCCTCAGAAGAGCCCACTGTGTCAGCCCTTAACCCCAGTGTGCAGAAGTTGTCAAAACGTGTTTTTCAGCAGAAATAAACATGTTTGGGCAACTTTGGTCACCCCCATGTAACTTATGGGGCAGCAACAGAACACTTTTCAAAACGTGTTTTTCAGCCTGAAATAAACGCGTTTTCTCAGCCATTGCAATCCCAGTGTAACTGCCTGCTCAGAAGAGCCCACTGAGTCAGCCCTTAACCCCAGTGTGCAGAAGTTGTCAAAACATATTTTTAGCAGAAATAAACACGTTTGGACAACTTTGGTCACCCTCATGTAACTTATGGGGCAGCAACAGCACACTTTTTAAAACGTGTTTTTCAGCCCGAAATAAACGCGTTTTCACAGCCTTTGGAATCCCAGTGTAACTGCCTGGCTCAGAAGAGCCCACTGATTCAGCCCTTAACCCCAGTGTGCAGAAGTTGTCAAAACGTGTTTTTCCGCAGAAAATAAACACGTTTGGACAACTTTGGTCACCCCCATGTAACTTATGGGCCAGCAACAGCACACTTTTCAAAACGTGTTTTTCAGCCCGAAATAAATGCGTTTTCTCAGCCATTGCAATCCCAGTGTAACTGCCTGCTAAGAAGAGCCCACTGAGTCAGCCCTTAACCCCAGTGTGCAGAAGTTGTCAAAACGTGTTTTTCGGCAGAAATAAACACGTTTGGGCAACTTTGGTCACCCCCATGAAGCTGATGGGGCAGCAAAAGCACACTTTTTAAAACGTGTTTTTCAGCCCGAAATAAACGCGTTTTCACAGCCTTTGGAATCCCAGTGTAACTGCCTGCCTCAGAAGAGCCCACTGAGTCAGCCCTTAACCCCAGTGTGCAGAAGTTGTCAAAACGTGTTTTTCAGCAGAAATAAACATGTTTGGGCAACTTTGGTCACCCCCATGTAACTTATGGGGCAGCAACAGCACACTTTTCAAAACGTGTTTTTCAGCCCGAAATAAACGCGTTTTCTCAGCCATTGCAATCCCAGTGTAACTGCCTGCTCAGAAGAGCCCACTGAGTCAGCCCTTAACCCCAGTGTGCAGAAGTTGTCAAAACATATTTTTAGCAGAAATAAACACGTTTGGACAACTTTGGTCACCCTCATGTAACTTATGGGGCAGCAACAGCACACTTTTTAAAACGTGTTTTTCAGCCCGAAATAAACGCGTTTTCACAGCCTTTGGAATCCCAGTGTAACTGCCTGGCTCAGAAGAGCCCACTGAATCAGCCCTTAACCCCAGTGTGCAGAAGTTGTCAAAATGTGTTTTTCAGCTGAAATAAACACGTTTTGGCAGCTTTGGTCACCCCCATGTAACTTATAGGGCAGGAACAGGACACTTTTTAAAACGTGTTTTTCAGCCCGAAATAAACGCGTTTTCTCAGCCCTTGGAATCACAGTGTAACTGCCTGGCTCAGAAGAGCCCAGTTTGTCAGCCCTTAACCCCAGTGTGCAGAAGTTGTCAAAACGTGTTTTTCAGCAGAAATAAACACGTTTTGCAACTTTGGTCACCACCATGTAACTTATAGGGCAGGAACAGTACACTTTTCAAAATGTGTTTTTCAGCCCGAAATAAACGCGTTTTCTCAGCCCGTGGAAACACAGTGTAACTGCCTGGCTCAGAAGAGCCCAGTTTGTCAGCCCTTAACCCCAGTGTGCAGAAGTTGTCAAAATGTGTTTTTCAGCTGAAATAAACACGTTTTGGCAGCTTTGGTCACCCCCATGTAACTTATAGGGCAGAAACAGGCCACTTTTCAAAACGTGTTTTTCAGCCCGAAATAAACGCGTTTTCTCAGCCCTTGGAATCACAGTGTAACTGCCTGGCTCAGAAGAGCCCAGTTTGTCAGCCCTTAACCCCAGTGTGCAGAAGTTGTCAAAATGTGTTTTTCAGCTGAAATAAACACGTTTTGGCAGCTTTGGTCACCCCCATGTAACTTATAGGGCAGGAACAGGCCACTTTTCAAAACGTGTTTTTCAGCCCGAAATAAACGCGTTTTCTCAGCCCTTGGAATCACAGTGTAACTGCCTGGCTCAGAAGAGCCCAGTTTGTCAGCCCTTAACCCCAGTGTGCAGAAGTTGTCAAAATGTGTTTTTCAGCAGAAATAAACACGTTTTGGCAACTTTGGTCACCCCCATGTAACTTATAGGGCAGGAACAGCACACTTTTCAAAACGTGTTTTTCAGCCCGAAATAAATGCGTTTTCTCAGCCCGTGGAAACACAGTGTAACTGCCTGGCTCAGAAGAGCCCAGTTTGTCAGCCCTTAACCCCAGTGTGCAGAAGTTGTCAAAATGTGTTTTTCAGGTGAAATAAACACGTTTTGGCAGCTTTGGTCACCCCCATGTAACTTATAGGGCAGGAACAGGCCACTTTTCAAAACGTGTTTTTCAGCCCGAAATAAACGCGTTTTCTCAGCCCTTGGAATCACAGTGTAACTGCCTGGCTCAGAAGAGCCCAGTTTGTCAGCCCTTAACCCCAGTGTGCAGAAGTTGTCAAAACGTGTTTTTCAGCAGAAATAAACACGTTTTGGCAACTTTGGTCACCCCCATGTAACTTATAGGGCAGGAACAGCACACTTTTCAAAACGTGTTTTTCAGCCCGAAATAAATGCGTTTTCTAGCCCTTGGAATCACATTGTAACTGCCTGGCAAGAAGAGCCCAGTTTGTCAGCCCTTAACCCCAGTGTGCAGAAGTTGTCAAAACGTGTTTTTCAGCAGAAATAAACACGTTTTGGCAACTTTGGTCACCACCATGTAACTTATAGGGCAGCAACAGCACACTTTTCAAAACGTGTTTTTCAGCCCGAAATAAACGCGTTTTCTCAGCCCTTGGAATCACAGTGTAACTGCCTGGCTCAGAAGAGCCCAGTTTGTCAGCCCTTAACCCCAGTGTGCAGAAGTTGTCAAAACGTGTTTTTCAGCAGAAATAAACACGTTTGGCAACTTTGGTCACCACCATGTAACTTATAGGGCAGGAACAGCACACTTTTCAAAACGTGTTTTTCAGCCCGAAATAAACGCGTTTTCTCAGCCCGTGGAAACACAGTGTAACTGCCTGGCTCAGAAGAGCCCAGTTTGTCAGCCCTTAACCCCAGTGTGCAGAAGTTGTCAAAACGTGTTTTTCAGCAGAAATAAACACGTTTTGGCAACTTTGGTCACCACCATGTAACTTATAGGGCAGGAACAGCACACTTTTCAAAACGTGTTTTTCAGCCTGAAATAAACGCGTTTTCACAGCCCTAGGTATCACAGTGTAACTGCCTGGCTCAGAAGTGCCCAGTTTGTCAGCCCTTAACCCCAGTGTGCAGAAGTTGTCAAAATGTGTTTTTCAGCTGAAATAAACACGTTTTGGCAGCTTTGGTCACCCCCATGTAACTTATAGGACAGGAACAGGCCACTTTTCAAAACGTGTTTTTCAGCCCGAAATAAACGCGTTTTCTCAGCCCTTGGAATCACAGTGTAACTGCCTGGCTCAGAAGAGCCCAGTTTGTCAGCCCTTAACCCCAGTGTGCAGAAGTTGTCAAAACGTGTTTTTCAGCAGAAATAAACACGTTTTGGCAACTTTGGTCACCCCCATGTAACTTATAGGGCAGGAACAGCACACTTTTCAAAACGTGTTTTTCAGCCCGAAATAAATGCGTTTTCTAGCCCTTGGAATCACATTGTAACTGCCTGGCAAGAAGAGCCCAGTTTGTCAGCCCTTAACCCCAGTGTGCAGAAGTTGTCAAAACGTGTTTTTCAGCAGAAATAAACACGTTTGGGCAACTTTGGTCACCCCCATGTAACTTATGGGGCAGCCACAGCACACTTTTCAAAACGTGTTTTTCAGCCCGAAATAAACGTGTTTTCTCAGCCTTTGCAATCCCAGTGTAACTGCCTGGCTCAGAAGAGCCCACTGAGTCAGCCCTTAACCCCAGTGTGCAGAAGTTGTCAAAACGTGTTTTTCAGCAGAAATAAACACGTTTGGACAACTTTGGTCACCACCATGTAACTTAATGGGCAGGAACAGCACACTATTCAAAACGTGTTTTTCAGACCGAAATAAACGCGTTTTCTCAGCCTTTGGAATCCCAGTGTAAGAGCCTGGCTCTGAAGAGCCCACTGATTCAGCCCTTAACCCCAGTGTGCAGAAGTTGTCAAAACGTGTTTTTCAGCAGAAATAAACGCGTTTGGGCAACTTTGGTCACCCCCATGTAGCTTATGGGGCAGCAACAGCGCACTTTTCAAAAGGTGTTTTTCAGCCCGAAATAAACGACTTTTCTCAACCTTTGGAATCCCAGTGTAACTGCCTGCTCAGAAGAGCCCACTGAGTCAGCCCTTAACCACAGTGTGCAGAAGTTGTCAAAACATATTTTTAGCAGAAATAAACACGTTTGGATAACTTTGGTCACCCCCATGTAACTTATGGGGCAGCAAAAGCACACTTTTTAAAACGTGTTTTTCAGCCCGAAATAAACGCGTTTTCACAGCCTTTGGAATCCCAGTGTAACTGCCTGGCTCAGAAGAGCCCACTGAATCAGCCCTTAACCCCAGTGTGCAGAAGTTGTCACAACGCGTTTTTCAGCAGAAATAAACACGTTTGGACAACTTTGGTCACCCCCATGTAACTTATGGGGCAGCAACAGCACACTTTTCAAAACGTGTTTTTCAGCCCGAAATAAACGTGTTTTCTCAGCCTTTGCAATCCCAGTGTAACTGCCTGGCTCAAAAGAGCCCACTGAGTCAGCCCTTAACCCCAGTGTGCAGAAGTTGTCAAAACGTATTTTTCAGCAGAAATAAACACGTTTGGGCAACTTTGGTCACCCCCATGTAACTTATGGGGCAGCAACAGCACACTTTTCAAAACGTGTTTTTCAGCCCGAAATAAACGTGTTTTCTCAGCCTTTGCAATCCCAGTGTAACTGCCTGGCTCAGAAGAGCCCACTGAGTCAGCCCTTAACCCCAGTGTGCAGAAGTTGTCAAAACGTGTTTTTCAGCAGAAATAAACACGTTTGGACAACTTTGGTCACCACCATGTAACTTAATGGGCAGGAACAGCACACTATTCAAAACGTGTTTTTCAGACCGAAATAAACGCGTTTTCTCAGCCTTTGGAATCCCAGTGTAAGAGCCTGGCTCTGAAGAGCCCACTGATTCAGCCCTTAACCCCAGTGTGCAGAAGTTGTCAAAACGTGTTTTTCAGCAGAAATAAACGCGTTTGGGCAACTTTGGTCACCCCCATGTAGCTTATGGGGCAGCAACAGCGCACTTTTCAAAAGGTGTTTTTCAGCCCGAAATAAACGACTTTTCTCAACCTTTGGAATCCCAGTGTAACTGCCTGCTCAGAAGAGCCCACTGAGTCAGCCCTTAACCACAGTGTGCAGAAGTTGTCAAAACATATTTTTAGCAGAAATAAACACGTTTGGATAACTTTGGTCACCCCCATGTAACTTATGGGGCAGCAAAAGCACACTTTTTAAAACGTGTTTTTCAGCCCGAAATAAACGCGTTTTCACAGCCTTTGGAATCCCAGTGTAACTGCCTGGCTCAGAAGAGCCCACTGAATCAGCCCTTAACCCCAGTGTGCAGAAGTTGTCACAACGCGTTTTTCAGCAGAAATAAACACGTTTGGACAACTTTGGTCACCCCCATGTAACTTATGGGGCAGCAACAGCACACTTTTCAAAACGTGTTTTTCAGCCCGAAATAAACGTGTTTTCTCAGCCTTTGCAATCCCAGTGTAACTGCCTGGCTCAAAAGAGCCCACTGAGTCAGCCCTTAACCCCAGTGTGCAGAAGTTGTCAAAACGTATTTTTCAGCAGAAATAAACACGTTTGGGCAACTTTGGTCACCCCCATGTAACTTATGGGGCAGCAACAGCACACTTTTCAAAACGTGTTTTTCAGCCCGAAATAAACGTGTTTTCTCAGCCTTTGCAATCCCAGTGTAACTGCCTGGCTCAAAAGAGCCCACTGAGTCAGCCCTTAACCCCAGTGTGCAGAAGTTGTCAAAACGTGTTTTTAAGCAGAAATAAACACGTTTGGACAACTTTGGTCACCCCCATGTAACTTAATGGGCAGGAACAGCACACTATTCAAAACGTGTTTTTCAGACCGAAATAAACGCGTTTTCTCAGCCTTTGGAATCCCAGTGTAACTGCCTGGCTCAGAAGAGCCCACTGATTCAGCCCTTAACCCCAGTGTGCAGAAGTTGTCAAAACGTGTTTTTCCGCAGAAAATAAACACGTTTGGATAACTTTGGTCACCCCCATGTAACTTATGGGCCAGCAACAGCACACTTTTCAAAACGTGTTTTTCAGCCCGAAATAAATGCGTTTTCTCAGCCATTGCAATCCCAGTGTAACTGCCTGCTAAGAAGAGCCCACTGAGTCAGCCCTTAACCCCAGTGTGCAGAAGTTGTCAAAACGTGTTTTTCGGCAGAAATAAACACGTTTGGGCAACTTTGGTCACCCCCATGAAGCTGATGGGGCAGCAACAGCGCACTTTTCAAAACGTGTTTTTCAGCCCGAAATAAACGCGTTTTCTCAGCCTTTGGAATCCCAGTGTAACTGCCTCGCTCAGAAGAGCCCACTGAGTCAGCCCTTAACCCCAGTGTGCAGAAGTTGTCAAAACATATTTTTAGCAGAAATAAACACGTTTGGATAACTTTGGTCACCCCCATGTAACTTATGGGGCAGCAAAAGCACACTTTTTAAAACGTGTTTTTCAGCCCGAAATAAACGCGTTTTCACAGCCTTTGGAATCCCAGTGTAACTGCCTGCCTCAGAAGAGCCCACTGTGTCAGCCCTTAACCCCAGTGTGCAGAAGTTGTCAAAACGTGTTTTTCAGCAGAAATAAACATGTTTGGGCAACTTTGGTCACCCCCATGTAACTTATGGGGCAGCAACAGCACACTTTTCAAAACGTGTTTTTCAGCCTGAAATAAACGCGTTTTCTCAGCCATTGCAATCCCAGTGTAACTGCCTGCTCAGAAGAGCCCACTGAGTCAGCCCTTAACCCCAGTGTGCAGAAGTTGTCAAAACATATTTTTAGCAGAAATAAACACGTTTGGGCAACTTTGGTCACCCCCATGTAACTTATGGGGCAGCAACAGCACACTTTTCAAAACGTGTTTTTCAGCCCGAAATAAACGGGATTTTCTCAGCCATTGCAATCCCAGTGTAACTGCCTGCTCAGAAGAGCCCACTGAGTCAGCCCTTAACCCCAGTGTGCAGAAGTTGTCAAAACATATTTTTAGCAGAAATAAACACGTTTGGGCAACTTTGGTCACCCCCATGAAGCTGATGGGGCAGCAACAGCGCACTTTTCAAAACGTGTTTTTCAGCCCGAAATAAACGCGTTTTCTCAGCCTTTGGAATCCCAGTGTAACTGCCTGGCTCAGAAGAGCCCACTGAGTCAGCCCTTAACCCCAGTGTGCAGAAGTTGTCAAAACATATTTTTAGCAGAAATAAACACGTTTGGATAACTTTGGTCACCCCCATGTAACTTATGGGGCAGCAAAAGCACACTTTTTAAAACGTGTTTTTCAGCCCGAAATAAACGCGTTTTCACAGCCTTTGGAATCCCAGTGTAACTGCCTGCCTCAGAAGAGCCCACTGTGTCAGCCCTTAACCCCAGTGTGCAGAAGTTGTCAAAACGTGTTTTTCAGCAGAAATAAACATGTTTGGGCAACTTTGGTCACCCCCATGTAACTTATGGGGCAGCAACAGCACACTTTTCAAAACGTGTTTTTCAGCCTGAAATAAACGCGTTTTCTCAGCCATTGCAATCCCAGTGTAACTGCCTGCTCAGAAGAGCCCACTGAGTCAGCCCTTAACCCCAGTGTGCAGAAGTTGTCAAAACATATTTTTAGCAGAAATAAACACGTTTGGGCAACTTTGGTCACCCCCATGTAACTTATGGGGCAGCAACAGCACACTTTTCAAAACGTGTTTTTCAGCCCGAAATAAACGCGTTTTCTCAGCCATTGCAATCCCAGTGTAACTGCCTGCTCAGAAGAGCCCACTGAGTCAGCCCTTAACCCCAGTGTGCAGAAGTTGTCAAAACATATTTTTAGCAGAAATAAACACGTTTGGACAACTTTGGTCACCCTCATGTAACTTATGGGGCAGCAACAGCACACTTTTTAAAACGTGTTTTTCAGCCCGAAATAAACGCGTTTTCACAGCCTTTGGAATCCCAGTGTAACTGCCTGGCTCAGAAGAGCCCACTGATTCAGCCCTTAACCCCAGTGTGCAGAAGTTGTCAAAACGTGTTTTTCCGCAGAAAATAAACACGTTTGGACAACTTTGGTCACCCCCATGTAACTTATGGGCCAGCAACAGCACACTTTTCAAAACGTGTTTTTCAGCCCGAAATAAATGCGTTTTCTCAGCCATTGCAATCCCAGTGTAACTGCCTGCTAAGAAGAGCCCACTGAGTCAGCCCTTAACCCCAGTGTGCAGAAGTTGTCAAAACGTGTTTTTCGGCAGAAATAAACACGTTTGGGCAACTTTGGTCACCCCCATGAAGCTGATGGGGCAGCAAAAGCACACTTTTTAAAACGTGTTTTTCAGCCCGAAATAAACGCGTTTTCACAGCCTTTGGAATCCCAGTGTAACTGCCTGCTTCAGAAGAGCCCACTGAGTCAGCCCTTAACCCCAGTGTGCAGAAGTTGTCAAAACGTGTTTTTCAGCAGAAATAAACATGTTTGGGCAACTTTGGTCACCCCCATGTAACTTATGGGGCAGCAACAGCACACTTTTCAAAACGTGTTTTTCAGCCCGAAATAAACGCGTTTTCTCAGCCATTGCAATCCCAGTGTAACTGCCTGCTCAGAAGAGCCCACTGAGTCAGCCCTTAACCCCAGTGTGCAGAAGTTGTCAAAACATATTTTTAGCAGAAATAAACACGTTTGGACAACTTTGGTCACCCTCATGTAACTTATGGGGCAGCAACAGCACACTTTTTAAAACGTGTTTTTCAGCCCGAAATAAACGCGTTTTCACAGCCTTTGGAATCCCAGTGTAACTGCCTGGCTCAGAAGAGCCCACTGAATCAGCCTTTAACCCCAGTGTGCAGAAGTTGTCAAAATGTGTTTTTCAGCTGAAATAAACACGTTTTGGCAGCTTTGGTCACCCCCATGTAACTTATAGGGCAGGAACAGGACACTTTTTAAAACGTGTTTTTCAGCCCGAAATAAACGCGTTTTCTCAGCCCTTGGAATCACAGTGTAACTGCCTGGCTCAGAAGAGCCCAGTTTGTCAGCCCTTAACCCCAGTGTGCAGAAGTTGTCAAAACGTGTTTTTCAGCAGAAATAAACACGTTTTGCAACTTTGGTCACCACCATGTAACTTATAGGGCAGGAACTGTACACTTTTCAAAACGTGTTTTTCAGCCCGAAATAAACGCGTTTTCTCAGCCCGTGGAAACACAGTGTAACTGCCTGGCTCAGAAGAGCCCAGTTTGTCAGCCCTTAACCCCAGTGTGCAGAAGTTGTCAAAATGTGTTTTTCAGCTGAAATAAACACGTTTTGGCAGCTTTGGTCACCCCCATGTAACTTATAGGGCAGAAACAGGCCACTTTTCAAAACGTGTTTTTCAGCCCGAAATAAACGCGTTTTCTCAGCCCTTGGAATCACAGTGTAACTGCCTGGCTCAGAAGAGCCCAGTTTGTCAGCCCTTAACCCCAGTGTGCAGAAGTTGTCAAAATGTGTTTTTCAGCTGAAATAAACACGTTTTGGCAGCTTTGGTCACCCCCATGTAACTTATAGGGCAGGAACAGGCCACTTTTCAAAACGTGTTTTTCAGCCCGAAATAAACGCGTTTTCTCAGCCCTTGGAATCACAGTGTAACTGCCTGGCTCAGAAGAGCCCAGTTTGTCAGCCCTTAACCCCAGTGTGCAGAAGTTGTCAAAACGTGTTTTTCAGCAGAAATAAACACGTTTTGGCAACTTTGGTCACCCCCATGTAACTTATAGGGCAGGAACAGCACACTTTTCAAAACGTGTTTTTCAGCCCGAAATAAATGCGTTTTCTCAGCCCGTGGAAACACAGTGTAACTGCCTGGCTCAGAAGAGCCCAGTTTGTCAGCCCTTAACCCCAGTGTGCAGAACTTGTCAAAATGTGTTTTTCAGCTGAAATAAACACGTTTTGGCAGCTTTGGTCACCCCCATGTAACTTATAGGGCAGAAACAGGCCACTTTTCAAAACGTGTTTTTCAGCCCGAAATAAGCGCGTTTTCTCAGCCCGTGGAAACACAGTGTAACTGCCTGGCTCAGAAGATCCCAGTTTGTCAGCCCTTAACCCCAGTGTGCAGAAGTTGTCAAAATGTGTTTTTCAGGTGAAATAAACACGTTTTGGCAGCTTTGGTCACCCCCATGTAACTTATAGGGCAGGAACAGGCCACTTTTCAAAACGTGTTTTTCAGCCCGAAATAAACGCGTTTTCTCAGCCCTTGGAATCACAGTGTAACTGCCTGGCTCAGAAGAGCCCAGTTTGTCAGCCCTTAACCCCAGTGTGCAGAAGTTGTCAAAACGTGTTTTTCAGCAGAAATAAACACGTTTTGGCAACTTTGGTCACCCCCATGTAACTTATAGGGCAGGAACAGCACACTTTTCAAAACGTGTTTTTCAGCCCGAAATAAATGCGTTTTCTAGCCCTTGGAATCACATTGTAACTGCCTGGCAAGAAGAGCCCAGTTTGTCAGCCCTTAACCCCAGTGTGCAGAAGTTGTCAAAACGTGTTTTTCAGCAGAAATAAACACGTTTTGGCAACTTTGGTCACCACCATGTAACTTATAGGGCAGCAACAGCACACTTTTCAAAACGTGTTTTTCAGCCCGAAATAAACGCGTTTTCTCAGCCCTTGGAATCACAGTGTAACTGCCTGGCTCAGAAGAGTCCAGTT
The DNA here is from genome assembly GCF_055471065.1 of Atractosteus spatula. NCBI lineage: Eukaryota > Metazoa > Chordata > Actinopteri > Semionotiformes > Lepisosteidae > Atractosteus > Atractosteus spatula. The sequence goes on along the minus strand of NC_142732.1, from coordinate 13,033,281 downwards.
TGTCAGCCCTTAACCCCAGTGTGCAGAAGTTGTCAAAACGTGTTTTTCAGCAGAAATAAACACGTTTGGCAACTTTGGTCACCACCATGTAACTTATAGGGCAGGAACAGCACACTTTTCAAAACGTGTTTTTCAGCCCGAAATAAACGCGTTTTCTCAGCCCTTGGAATCACAGTGTAACTGCCTGGCTCAGAAGAGCCCAGTTTGTCAGCCCTTAACCCCAGTGTGCAGAAGTTGTCAAAACGTGTTTTTCAGCAGAAATAAACACGTTTTGGCAACTTTGGTCACGACCATGTAACTTATAGGGCAGGAACAGGCCACTTTTCAAAACGTGTTTTTCAGCCCGAAATAAACGCGTTTTCTCAGCCCTTGGAATCACCGTGTAACTGCCTGGCTCAGAAGAGCCCAGTTTGTCAGCCCTTAACCCCAGTGTGCAGAAGTTGTCAAAATGTGTTTTTCAGCTGAAATAAACACGTTTTGGCAGCTTTGGTCACCCCCATGTAACTTATAGGGCAGGAACAGGCCACTTTTCAAAACGTGTTTTTCAGCCCGAAATAAACGCGTTTTCTCAGCCCTTGGAATCACAGTGTAACTGCCTGGCTCAGAAGAGCCCAGTTTGTCAGCCCTTAACCCCAGTGTGCAGAAGTTGTCAAAACGTGTTTTTCAGCAGAAATAAACACGTTTTGGCAACTTTGGTCACCACCATGTAACCTATAGGGCAGGAACAGCACACTTTTCAAAACGTGTTTTTCAGCCCGAAATAAACGCGTTTTCTCAGCCCGTGGAAACACAGTGTAACTGCCTGGCTCAGAAGAGCCCAGTTTGTCAGCCCTTAACCCCAGTGTGCAGAAGTTGTCAAAACGTGTTTTTCAGCAGAAATAAACACGTTTTGGCAACTTTGGTCACCACCATGTAACTTATAGGGCAGGAACAGCACACTTTTCAAAACGTGTTTTTCAGCCTGAAATAAACGCGTTTTCACAGCCCTAGGTATCACAGTGTAACTGCCTGGCTCAGAAGTGCCCAGTTTGTCAGCCCTTAACCCCAGTGTGCAGAAGTTGTAAAAACGTGTTTTTCAGCAGAAATAAACACGTTTTGGCAACTTTGGTCACCACCATGTAACTTATAGGGCAGGAACAGCACACTTTTCAAAACGTGTTTTTCAGCCCGAAATAAACGCGTTTTCTCAGCCCTTGGTATGACAGTGTAACTGCCTGGCTCAGAAGAGCCCAATTTGTCAGCCCTTAACCCCAAAGTGCAGAAGTTGTCAAAACGTGTTTTTCAGCAGAAATAAACACGTTTTGGCAACTTTGGTCACCACCATGTAACTTATAGGGCAGCAACAGCACACTTTTCAAAACGTCTTTTTTAAGCCCGAAATAAACGCGTTTTCTCAGCCCTTGGAATCACAGTGTAACTGCCTGGCTCAGAAGAGCCCAGTTTGTCAGCCCTTAACCCCAGTGTGCAGAAGTTGTCAAAATGTGTTTTTCAGCTGAAATAAACACGTTTTGGCAGCTTTGGTCACCCCCATGTAACTTATAGGGCAGAAACAGGCCACTTTTCAAAACGTGTTTTTCAGCCCGAAATAAACGCGTTTTCTCAGCCCGTGGAAACACAGTGTAACTGCCTGGCTCAGAAGAGCCCAGTTTGTCAGCCCTTAACCCCAGTGTGCAGAAGTTGTAAAAACGTGTTTTTCAGCAGAAATAAACACGTTTTGGCAACTTTGGTCACCCCCATGTAGCTTATGGGGCAGCAACAGCGCACTTTTCAAAACGTGTTTTTCAGCCCGAAATAAAAGCGTTTTCTCAGCCTTTGGAATCCCAGTGTAACTGCCTGGCTCAGAAGAGCCCACTGAGTCAGCCCTTAACCCCAGTGTGCAGAAGTTCTCAAAACATATTTTTAGCAGAAATAAACACGTTTGGACAACTTTGGTCACCCCCATGTAACTTATGGGGCAGCAACAGCACACTTTTTAAAACGTGTTTTTCAGCCCGAAATAAACGCGTTTTCACAGCCTTTGGAATCCCAGTGTAACTGCCTTGCTCAGAAGAGCCCAGTGAATCAGCCCTTAACCCCAGTGTGCAGAAGTTGTCAAAACGTGTTTTTCAGCAGAAATAAACACGTTTGGACAACTTTGGTCACCCCCATGTAACTTATGGGGCAGCAACAGCACACTTTTCAAAACGTGTTTTTCAGCCCGAAATAAACGTGTTTTCTCAGCCTTTGCAATCCCAGTGTAACTGCCTGGCTCAAAAGAGCCCACTGAGTCAGCCCTTAACCCCAGTGTGCAGAAGTTGTCAAAACGTATTTTTCAGCAGAAATAAACACGTTTGGGCAACTTTGGTCACCCCCATGTAACTTATGGGGCAGCAACAGCACACTTTTAAAACGTGTTTTTCAGCCCGAAATAAACGTGTTTTCTCAGCCCTTGGAATCACAGTGTAACTGCCTGGCTCAGAAGAGCCCAGTTTGTCAGCCCTTAACCCCAGTGTGCAGAAGTTGTCAAAATGTGTTTTTCAGCTGAAATAAACACGTTTTGGCAGCTTTGGTCACCCCCATGTAACTTATAGGGCAGGAACAGGCCACTTTTCAAAACGTGTTTTTCAGCCCGAAATAAACGCGTTTTCTCAGCCCTTGGAATCACAGTGTAACTGCCTGGCTCAGAAGAGCCCAGTTTGTCAGCCCTTAACCCCAGTGTGCAGAAGTTGTCAAAACGTGTTTTTCAGCAGAAATAAACACGTTTTGGCAACTTTGGTCACCCCCATGTAACTTATAGGGCAGGAACAGCACACTTTTCAAAACGTGTTTTTCAGCCCGAAATAAATGCGTTTTCTCAGCCCGTGGAAACACAGTGTAACTGCCTGGCTCAGAAGAGCCCAGTTTGTCAGCCCTTAACCCCAGTGTGCAGAACTTGTCAAAATGTGTTTTTCAGCTGAAATAAACACGTTTTGGCAGCTTTGGTCACCCCCATGTAACTTATAGGGCAGGAACAGGCCACTTTTCAAAACGTGTTTTTCAGCCCGAAATAAACGCGTTTTCTCAGCCCTTGGAATCACAGTGTAACTGCCTGGCTCAGAAGAGCCCAGTTTGTCAGCCCTTAACCCCAGTGTGCAGAAGTTGTCAAAACGTGTTTTTCAGCAGAAATAAACACGTTTTGGCAACTTTGGTCACCCCCATGTAACTTATAGGGCAGGAACAGCACACTTTTCAAAACGTGTTTTTCAGCCCGAAATAAATGCGTTTTCTCAGCCCGTGGAAACACAGTGTAACTGCCTGGCTCAGAAGAGCCCAGTTTGTCAGCCCTTAACCCCAGTGTGCAGAACTTGTCAAAATGTGTTTTTCAGCTGAAATAAACACGTTTTGGCAGCTTTGGTCACCCCCATGTAACTTATAGGGCAGAAACAGGCCACTTTTCAAAACGTGTTTTTCAGCCCGAAATAAGCGCGTTTTCTCAGCCCGTGGAAACACAGTGTAACTGCCTGGCTCAGAAGAGCCCAGTTTGTCAGCCCTTAACCCCAGTGTGCAGAAGTTGTCAAAATGTGTTTTTCAGGTGAAATAAACACGTTTTGGCAGCTTTGGTCACCCCCATGTAACTTATAGGGCAGGAACAGGCCACTTTTCAAAACGTGTTTTTCAGCCCGAAATAAACGCGTTTTCTCAGCCCTTGGAATCACAGTGTAACTGCCTGGCTCAGAAGAGCCCAGTTTGTCAGCCCTTAACCCCAGTGTGCAGAAGTTGTCAAAACGTGTTTTTCAGCAGAAATAAACACGTTTTGGCAACTTTGGTCACCCCCATGTAACTTATAGGGCAGGAACAGCACACTTTTCAAAACGTGTTTTTCAGCCCGAAATAAATGCGTTTTCTAGCCCTTGGAATCACATTGTAACTGCCTGGCAAGAAGAGCCCAGTTTGTCAGCCCTTAACCCCAGTGTGCAGAAGTTGTCAAAACGTGTTTTTCAGCAGAAATAAACACGTTTTGGCAACTTTGGTCACCACCATGTAACTTATAGGGCAGCAACAGCACACTTTTCAAAACGTGTTTTTCAGCCCGAAATAAACGCGTTTTCTCAGCCCTTGGAATCACAGTGTAACTGCCTGGCTCAGAAGAGTCCAGTTTGTCAGCCCTTAACCCCAGTGTGCAGAAGTTGTCAAAACGTGTTTTTCAGCAGAAATAAACACGTTTGGCAACTTTGGTCACCACCATGTAACTTATAGGGCAGGAACAGCACACTTTTCAAAACGTGTTTTTCAGCCCGAAATAAACGCGTTTTCTCAGCCCTTGGAATCACAGTGTAACTGCCTGGCTCAGAAGAGCCCAGTTTGTCAGCCCTTAACCCCAGTGTGCAGAAGTTGTCAAAACGTGTTTTTCAGCAGAAATAAACACGTTTTGGCAACTTTGGTCACCACCATGTAACTTATAGGGCAGGAACAGGCCACTTTTCAAAACGTGTTTTTCAGCCCGAAATAAACGCGTTTTCTCAGCCCTTGGAATCACCGTGTAACTGCCTGGCTCAGAAGAGCCCAGTTTGTCAGCCCTTAACCCCAGTGTGCAGAAGTTGTCAAAATGTGTTTTTCAGCTGAAATAAACACGTTTTGGCAGCTTTGGTCACCCCCATGTAACTTATAGGGCAGGAACAGGCCACTTTTCAAAACGTGTTTTTCAGCCCGAAATAAACGCGTTTTCTCAGCCCTTGGAATCACAGTGTAACTGCCTGGCTCAGAAGAGCCCAGTTTGTCAGCCCTTAACCCCAGTGTGCAGAAGTTGTCAAAACGTGTTTTTCAGCAGAAATAAACACGTTTTGGCAACTTTGGTCACCACCATGTAACCTATAGGGCAGGAACAGCACACTTTTCAAAACGTGTTTTTCAGCCCGAAATAAACGCGTTTTCTCAGCCCGTGGAAACACAGTGTAACTGCCTGGCTCAGAAGAGCCCAGTTTGTCAGCCCTTAACCCCAGTGTGCAGAAGTTGTCAAAACGTGTTTTTCAGCAGAAATAAACACGTTTTGGCAACTTTGGTCACCACCATGTAACTTATAGGGCAGGAACAGCACACTTTTCAAAACGTGTTTTTCAGCCTGAAATAAACGCGTTTTCACAGCCCTAGGTATCACAGTGTAACTGCCTGGCTCAGAAGTGCCCAGTTTGTCAGCCCTTAACCCCAGTGTGCAGAAGTTGTAAAAACGTGTTTTTCAGCAGAAATAAACACGTTTTGGCAACTTTGGTCACCACCATGTAACTTATAGGGCAGGAACAGCACACTTTTCAAAACGTGTTTTTCAGCCCGAAATAAACGCGTTTTCTCAGCCCTTGGTATGACAGTGTAACTGCCTGGCTCAGAAGAGCCCAATTTGTCAGCCCTTAACCCCAAAGTGCAGAAGTTGTCAAAACGTGTTTTTCAGCAGAAATAAACACGTTTTGGCAACTTTGGTCACCACCATGTAACTTATAGGGCAGCAACAGCACACTTTTCAAAACGTCTTTTTTAAGCCCGAAATAAACGCGTTTTCTCAGCCCTTGGAATCACAGTGTAACTGCCTGGCTCAGAAGAGCCCAGTTTGTCAGCCCTTAACCCCAGTGTGCAGAAGTTGTCAAAATGTGTTTTTCAGCTGAAATAAACACGTTTTGGCAGCTTTGGTCACCCCCATGTAACTTATAGGGCAGAAACAGGCCACTTTTCAAAACGTGTTTTTCAGCCCGAAATAAACGCGTTTTCTCAGCCCGTGGAAACACAGTGTAACTGCCTGGCTCAGAAGAGCCCAGTTTGTCAGCCCTTAACCCCAGTGTGCAGAAGTTGTAAAAACGTGTTTTTCAGCAGAAATAAACACGTTTTGGCAACTTTGGTCACCCCCATGTAGCTTATGGGGCAGCAACAGCGCACTTTTCAAAACGTGTTTTTCAGCCCGAAATAAAAGCGTTTTCTCAGCCTTTGGAATCCCAGTGTAACTGCCTGGCTCAGAAGAGCCCACTGAGTCAGCCCTTAACCCCAGTGTGCAGAAGTTCTCAAAACATATTTTTAGCAGAAATAAACACGTTTGGACAACTTTGGTCACCCCCATGTAACTTATGGGGCAGCAACAGCACACTTTTTAAAACGTGTTTTTCAGCCCGAAATAAACGCGTTTTCACAGCCTTTGGAATCCCAGTGTAACTGCCTTGCTCAGAAGAGCCCAGTGAATCAGCCCTTAACCCCAGTGTGCAGAAGTTGTCAAAACGTGTTTTTCAGCAGAAATAAACACGTTTGGACAACTTTGGTCACCCCCATGTAACTTATGGGGCAGCAACAGCACACTTTTCAAAACGTGTTTTTCAGCCCGAAATAAACGTGTTTTCTCAGCCTTTGCAATCCCAGTGTAACTGCCTGGCTCAAAAGAGCCCACTGAGTCAGCCCTTAACCCCAGTGTGCAGAAGTTGTCAAAACGTATTTTTCAGCAGAAATAAACACGTTTGGGCAACTTTGGTCACCCCCATGTAACTTATGGGGCAGCAACAGCACACTTTTAAAACGTGTTTTTCAGCCCGAAATAAACGTGTTTTCTCAGCCCTTGGAATCACAGTGTAACTGCCTGGCTCAGAAGAGCCCAGTTTGTCAGCCCTTAACCCCAGTGTGCAGAAGTTGTCAAAATGTGTTTTTCAGCTGAAATAAACACGTTTTGGCAGCTTTGGTCACCCCCATGTAACTTATAGGGCAGGAACAGGCCACTTTTCAAAACGTGTTTTTCAGCCCGAAATAAACGCGTTTTCTCAGCCCTTGGAATCACAGTGTAACTGCCTGGCTCAGAAGAGCCCAGTTTGTCAGCCCTTAACCCCAGTGTGCAGAAGTTGTCAAAACGTGTTTTTCAGCAGAAATAAACACGTTTTGGCAACTTTGGTCACCCCCATGTAACTTATAGGGCAGGAACAGCACACTTTTCAAAACGTGTTTTTCAGCCCGAAATAAATGCGTTTTCTCAGCCCGTGGAAACACAGTGTAACTGCCTGGCTCAGAAGAGCCCAGTTTGTCAGCCCTTAACCCCAGTGTGCAGAACTTGTCAAACTGTGTTTTTCAGCTGAAATAAACACGTTTTGGCAGCTTTGGTCACCCCCATGTAACTTATAGGGCAGAAACAGGCCACTTTTCAAAACGTGTTTTTCAGCCCGAAATAAGCGCGTTTTCTCAGCCCGTGGAAACACAGTGTAACTGCCTGGCTCAGAAGAGCCCAGTTTGTCAGCCCTTAACCCCAGTGTGCAGAAGTTGTCAAAATGTGTTTTTCAGGTGAAATAAACACGTTTTGGCAGCTTTGGTCACCCCCATGTAACTTATAGGGCAGGAACAGGCCACTTTTCAAAACGTGTTTTTCAGCCCGAAATAAACGCGTTTTCTCAGCCCTTGGAATCACAGTGTAACTGCCTGGCTCAGAAGAGCCCAGTTTGTCAGCCCTTAACCCCAGTGTGCAGAAGTTGTCAAAACGTGTTTTTCAGCAGAAATAAACACGTTTTGGCAACTTTGGTCACCCCCATGAAACTTATAGGGCAGGAACAGCACACTTTTCAAAACGTGTTTTTCAGCCCGAAATAAATGCGTTTTCTAGCCCTTGGAATCACATTGTAACTGCCTGGCAAGAAGAGCCCAGTTTGTCAGCCCTTAACCCCAGTGTGCAGAAGTTGTCAAAACGTGTTTTTCAGCAGAAATAAACACGTTTTGGCAACTTTGGTCACCACCATGTAACTTATAGGGCAGCAACAGCACACTTTTCAAAACGTGTTTTTCAGCCCGAAATAAACGCGTTTTCTCAGCCCTTGGAATCACAGTGTAACTGCCTGGCTCAGAAGAGTCCAGTTTGTCAGCCCTTAACCCCAGTGTGCAGAAGTTGTCAAAACGTGTTTTTCAGCAGAAATAAACACGTTTGGCAACTTTGGTCACCACCATGTAACTTATAGGGCAGGAACAGCACACTTTTCAAAACGTGTTTTTCAGCCCGAAATAAACGCGTTTTCTCAGCCCTTGGAATCACAGTGTAACTGCCTGGCTCAGAAGAGCCCAGTTTGTCAGCCCTTAACCCCAGTGTGCAGAAGTTGTCAAAACGTGTTTTTCAGCAGAAATAAACACGTTTTGGCAACTTTGGTCACCACCATGTAACTTATAGGGCAGGAACAGGCCACTTTTCAAAACGTGTTTTTCAGCCCGAAATAAACGTGTTTTCTCAGCCTTTGCAATCCCAGTGTAACTGCCTGGCTCAAAAGAGCCCACTGAGTCAGCCCTTAACCCCAGTGTGCAGAAGTTGTCAAAACGTGTTTTTAAGCAGAAATAAACACGTTTGGACAACTTTGGTCACCCCCATGTAACTTAATGGGCTGGAACAGCACACTATTCAAAACGTGTTTTTCAGACCGAAATAAACGCGTTTTCTCAGCCTTTGGAATCCCAGTGTAACTGCCTGGCTCAGAAGAGCCCACTGATTCAGCCCTTAACCCCAGTGTGCAGAAGTTGTCAAAACGTGTTTTTCCGCAGAAAATAAACACGTTTGGACAACTTTGGTCACCCCCATGTAACTTATGGGCCAGCAACAGCACACTTTTCAAAACGTGTTTTTCAGCCCGAAATAAATGCGTTTTCTCAGCCATTGCAATCCAAGTGTAACTGCCTGCTAAGAAGAGCCCACTGAGTCAGCCCTTAACCCCAGTGTGCAGAAGTTGTCAAAACGTGTTTTTCAGCAGAAATAAACACGTTTGGGCAACTTTGGTCACCCCCATGAAGCTGATGGGGCAGCAACAGCGCACTTTTCAAAACGTGTTTTTCAGCCCGAAATAAACGCGTTTTCTCAGCCTTTGGAATCCCAGTGTAACTGCCTGGCTCAGAAGAGCCCACTGAGTCAGCCCTTAACCCCAGTGTGCAGAAGTTGTCAAAACATATTTTTAGCAGAAATAAACACGTTTGGATAACTTTGGTCACCCCCATGTAACTTATGGGGCAGCAAAAGCACACTTTTTAAAACGTGTTTTTCAGCCCGAAATAAACGCGTTTTCACAGCCTTTGGAATCCCAGTGTAACTGCCTGGCTCAGAAGAGCCCACTGAATCAGCCCTTAACCCCAGTGTGCAGAAGTTGTCAAAACGTGTTTTTCAGCTGAAATAAAAACGTTTTGGCAACTTTGGTCACCACCATGTAACTTATAAGGCAGAAACAGGGCACTTTTCAAAACGTGTTTTTCAGCCCGAAATAAACGCGTTTTCTCAGCCCTTGGAATCACAGTGTAATTGTCTGGCTCAGAAGAGCCCAGTTTGTCAGCCCTTAACCCCAGTGTGCAGAAGTTGTCAAAACGTGTTTTTCTGCAGAAATAAACAAGTTTGGCAACTTTGGTCACCACCATGTAACTTATAGGGCAGGAACAGCACACTTTTCAAAACGTGTTTTTCAGCCCGAAATAAACGCGTTTTCACAGCCCTTGGTATCACAGTGTAACTGCCTGGCTCAGAAGAGCCCACTTTGTCAGCCCTTAACCCCAGTGTGCAGAAGTTGTAAAAACGTGTTTTTCAGCTGAAATAAACACGTTTTGGCAACTTTGGTCACCACCATGTAACTTATAGGGCAGGAACAGCACACTTTTCAAAACGTGTTTTTCAGCCCGAAATAAACGCGTTTTCTCAGCCCTTGGTATCACAGTGTAACTGCCTGGCTCAGAAGAGCCCAATTTGTCAGCCCTTAACCCCAAAGTGCAGAAGCTGTCAAAACGTGTTTTTCAGCAGAAATAAACACGTTTTGGCAACTTTGGTCACCACCATGTAACTTATAGGGCAGCAACAGCACACTTTTCAAAACGTCTTTTTTAAGCCCGAAATAAACGCGTTTTCTCAGCCCTTGGAATCACAGTGTAACTGCCTGGCTCAGAAGAGCCCAGTTTGTCAGCCCTTAACCCCAGTGTGCAGAAGTTGTCAAAATGTGTTTTTCAGCTGAAATAAACACGTTTTGGCAGCTTTGGTCACCCCCATGTAACTTATAGGGCAGAAACAGGACACTTTTCAAAACGTGTTTTTCAGCCCGAAATAAACGCGTTTTCTCAGCCCTTGGAATCACAGTGTAACTGCCTGGCTCAGAAGAGCCCAGTTTGTCAGCCCTTAACCCCAGTGTGCAGAAGTTGTCAAAATGTGTTTTTCAGCTGAAATAAACACGTTTTGGCAGCTTTGGTCACCCCCATGTAACTTATAGGGCAGGAACAGGCCACTTTTCAAAACTTGTTTTTCAGCCCGAAATAAACGCGTTTTCTCAGCCCTTGGAATCCCAGTGTAACTGCCTGGCTCAGAAGAGCCCAGTTTGTCAGCCCTTAACCCCAATGTGCAGAAGTTGTCAAAACATGTTTTTCAGCAGAAATAAACACGTTTTGGCAACTTTGGTCACCCCCATGTAACTTATAGGGCAGGAACAGCACACTTTTCAAAACGTGTTTTTCAGCCCGAAATAAATGCGTTTTCTAGCCCTTGGAATCACATTGTAACTGCCTGGCAAGAAGAGCCCAGTTTGTCAGCCCTTAACCCCAGTGTGCAGAAGTTGTCAAAACGTGTTTTTCAGCAGAAATAAACACGTTTTGGCAACTTTGGTCACCACCATGTAACTTATAGGGCAGGAACAGCACACTTTTCAAAACGTGTTTTTCAGCCCGAAATAAACGCGTTTTCACAGCCCTTGGAATCACAGTGTAACTGCCTGGCTCAGAAGAGCCCAATTTTTCAGCCCTTAACCCCAAAGTGCAGAAGTTGTCAAAACGTGTTTTTCAGCAGAAATAAACACGTTTTGGCAACTTTGGTCACCACCATGTAACTTATAGGGCAGCAACAGCACACTTTTCAAAACGTGTTTTTCAGCCCGAAATAAACGCGTTTTCTCAGCCCTTGGAATCACAGTGTAACTGCCTGGCTCAGAAGAGCCCAGTTTGTCAGCCCTTAACCCCAGTGTGCAGAAGTTGTCAAAACGTGTTTTTCAGCAGAAATAAACACGTTTGGCAACTTTGGTCACCACCATGTAACTTATGGGGCAGGAACAGCACACTTTTCAAAACTTGTTTTTCAACCCGAAATAAACGCGTTCTCTCAGCCTTTGGAATCCCAGTGTAACTGCCTGCCTCAGAAGAGCCCACTGAGTCAGCCCTTAACCCCAGTGTGCAGAAGTTGTCAAAACGTGTTTTTCAGCTGAAATAAAAACGTTTGGATAACTTTGGTCACCCCCATGTAACTTATGGGGCAGCAAAAGCACACTTTTTAAAACGTGTTTTTCAGCCCGAAATAAACGCGTTTTCACAGCCTTTGGAATCCCAGTGTAACTGCCTGGCTCAGAAGAGCCCACTGAGTCAGCCCTTAACCCCAGTGTGCAGAAGTTGTCAAAACATATTTTTAGCAGAAATAAACACGTTTGGATAACTTTGGTCACCCCCATGTAACTTATGGGGCAGCAAAAGCACACTTTTTAAAACGTGTTTTTCAGCCCGAAATAAACGCGTTTTCACAGCCTTTGGAATCCCAGTGTAACTGCCTGGCTCAGAAGAGCCCACTGAATCAGCCCTTAACCACAGTGTGCAGAAGTTGTCACAACGTGTTTTTCAGCAGAAATAAACACGTTTGGACAACTTTGGTCACCCCCATGTAAATTATCGGGCAGCAACAGCACACTTTTCAAAACGTGTTTTTCAGCCCGAAATAAACGCGTTTTCCCAGCCTTTGGAATCCCAGTGTAACTGCCTGCCTCAGAAGAGCCCACTGAGTCAGCCCTTAACCCCAGTGTGCAGAAGTTGTCAAAACGTGTTTTTCAGCAGAAATAAACACGTTTGGGCAACTTTGGTCACCCCCATGTAACTTATGGGGCAGGAACAGCACACTTTTCAAAACTTGTTTTTCAACCCGAAATAAACGCGTTCTCTCAGCCTTTGGAATCCCAGTGTAACTGCCTGCCTCAGAAGAGCCCACTGAGTCAGCCCTTAACCCCAGTGTGCAGAAGTTGTCAAAACGTGTTTTTCAGCAGAAATAAACACGTTTGGGCAACTTTGGTCACCCCCATGTAACTTATGGGGCAGGAACAGCACACTTTTCAAAACTTGTTTTTCAACCCGAAATAAACGCGTTCTCTCAGCCTTTGGAATCCCAGTGTAACTGCCTGCCTCAGAAGAGCCCACTGAGTCAGCCCTTAACCCCAGTGTGCAGAAGTTGTCAAAACGTGTTTTTCAGCAGAAATAAACACGTTTGGATAACTTTGGTCACCCCCATGTAACTTATGGGGCAGCAAAAGCACACTTTTTAAAACGTGTTTTTCAGCCCGAAATAAACGCGTTTTCACAGCCTTTGGAATCCCAGTGTAACTGCCTGGCTCAGAAGAGCCCACTGAATCAGCCCTTAACCCCAGTGTGCAGAAGTTGTCAAAACGTGTTTTTCAGCTGAAATAAAAACGTTTTGGCAACTTTGGTCACCACCATGTAACTTATAAGGCAGAAACAGGGCACTTTTCAAAACGTGTTTTTCAGCCCGAAATAAACGCGTTTTCTCAGCCCTTGGAATCACAGTGTAATTGTCTGGCTCAGAAGAGCCCAGTTTGTCAGCCCTTAACCCCAGTGTGCAGAAGTTGTCAAAACGTGTTTTTCTGCAGAAATAAACACGTTTGGCAACTTTGGTCACCACCATGTAACTTATAGGGCAGGAACAGCACACTTTTCAAAACGTGTTTTTCAGCCCGAAATAAACGCGTTTTCACAGCCCTTGGTATCACAGTGTAACTGCCTGGCTCAGAAGAGCCCACTTTGTCAGCCCTTAACCCCAGTGTGCAGAAGTTGTAAAAACGTGTTTTTCAGCAGAAATAAACACGTTTTGGCAACTTTGGTCACCACCATGTAACTTATAGGGCAGGAACAGCACACTTTTCAAAACGTGTTTTTCAGCCCGAAATAAACGCGTTTTCTCATCCCTTGGTATCACAGTGTAACTGCCTGGCTCAGAAGAGCCCAATTTGTCAGCCCTTAACCCCAAAGTGCAGAAGCTGTCAAAACGTGTTTTTCAGCAGAAATAAACACGTTTTGGCAACTTTGGTCACCACCATGTAACTTATAGGGCAGCAACAGCACACTTTTCAAAACGTCTTTTTTAAGCCCGAAATAAACGCGTTTTCTCAGCCCTTGGAATCACAGTGTAACTGCCTGGCTCAGAAGAGCCCAGTTTGTCAGCCCTTAACCCCAGTGTGCAGAAGTTGTCAAAATGTGTTTTTCAGCTGAAATAAACACGTTTTGGCAGCTTTGTTCACCCCCATGTAACTTATAGGGCAGAAACAGGCCACTTTTCAAAACGTGTTTTTCAGCCCGAAATAAACGCGTTTTCTCAGCCCTTGGAATCACAGTGTAACTGCCTGGCTCAGAAGAGCCCAGTTTGTCAGCCCTTAACCACAGTGTGCAGAAGTTGTCAAAATGTGTTTTTCAGCTGAAATAAACATGTTTTGGCAGCCTTGGTCACCCCCATGTAACTTATAGGGCAGGAACAGGCCACTTTTCAAAACTTGTTTTTCAGCCCGAAATAAACGCGTTTTCTCAGCCCTTGGAATCACAGTGTAACTGCCTGGCTCAGAAGAGCCCAGTTTGTCAGCCCTTAACCCCAGTGTGAAGAAGTTGTCAAAATGTGTTTTTCAGCTGAAATAAACACGTTTTGGCAACTTTGGTCACCCCCATGTAACTTATAGGGCAGGAACAGCACACTTTTCAAAACGTGTTTTTCAGCCCGAAATAAACGCGTTTTCTAGCCCTTGGAATCACATTGTAACTGCCTGGCAAGAAGATCCCAGTTTGTCAGCCCTTAACCCCAAAGTGCAGAAGTTGTCAAAACGTGTTTTTCAGCAGAAATAAACACGTTTTGGCAACTTTGGTCACCACCATGTAACTTATAGGGCAGCAACAGCACACTTTTCAAAACGTGTTTTTCAGCCCGAAATAAACACGTTTTCTCAGCCTTTGGAATCCCAGTGTAACTGCCTGCCTCAGAAGAGCCCACTGAGTCAGCCCTTAACCCCAGTGTGCAGAAGTTGTCAAAACGTGTTTTTCAGCAGAAATAAACATGTTTGGGCAACTTTGGTCACCCCCATTAACTTATGGGGCAGCAACAGCACACTTTTCAAAACGTGTTTTTCAGCCCGAAATAAACGCGTTTTCTCAGCCATTGCAATCCCAGTGTAACTGCCTGCCTCAGAAGAGCCCACTGAGTCAGCCCTTAACCCCAGTGTGCAGAAGTTGTCAAAACGTGTTTTTCAGCAGAAATAAACATGTTTGGGCAACTTTGGTCACCCGCATTAACTTATGGGGCAGCAACAGCACACTTTTCAAAACGTGTTTTTCAGCCCGAAATAAACGCGTTTTCACAGCCCTTGGTATCACAGTGTAACTGCCTTGCTCAGAAGAGCCCATTTTGTCGGCCCTTAACCCCAGAGTGCAGAAGTTGTCAAAACTTGTTTTTCAGCAGAAATAAACACGTTTTGGCAACTTTGGTCACCCCCATGTAACTTATAGGGCAGGAACAGCACACTTTTCAAAACGTGTTTTTCAGCCCGAAATAAACGCGTTTTCTAGCCCTTGGAATCACAGTGTAACTGCCTGGCTCAGAAGAGCCCAGTTTGTCAGCCCTTAACCCCAGTGTGCAGAAGTTGTCAAAACGTGTTTTTCAGCTGAAATAAACACGTTTTGGCAACTTTGGTCACCCCCATGTAACTTATAGGGCAGGAACAGCACACTTTTCAAAACGTGTTTTTCAGCCCGAAATAAACGCGTTTTCTCAGAACTTGGAATCACAGTGTAACTGCCTGGCTCAGAAGAGCCCAGTTTGTCAGCCCTTAACCCCAGTGTGCAGAAGTTGTCAAAACGTGTTTTTCAGCAGAAATAAACACGTTTTGGCAACTTTGGACACCACCATGTAACTTATAGGGCAGGAACAGCACACTTTTCAAAACGTGTTTTTCAGCCCGAAATAAACGCGTTTTCTCAGCTCTTGGTATCACAGTGTAACTGCCTGGCTCAGAAGAGCCCAATTTGTCAGCCCTTAACCCCAAAGTGCAGAAGTTGTCAAAACGTGTTTTTCAGCAGAAATAAACACGTTCTGGCAACTTTGGTCACCACCATGTAACTTATAGGGCAGCAACAGCACACTTTTCAAAACGTCTTTTTTAAGCCCGAAATAAACGCGTTTTCTCAGCCGTTGGAATCACAGTGTAACTGCCTGGCTCAGAAGAGCCCAGTTTGTCAGCCCTTAACCCCAGTGTGCAGAAGTTGTCAAAACGTGTTTTTCAGCAGAAATAAACACGTTTGGATAACTTTGGTCACCCCATATGTAACTTATGGGGCAGCAAAAGCACACTTTTTAAAACGTGTTTTTCAGCCCGAAATAAACGCGTTTTCACAGCCTTTGGAATCCCAGTGTAACTGCCTGGCTCAGAAGAGCCCACTGAATCAGCCCTTAACCCCAGTGTGCAGAAGTTGTCACAACGTGTTTTTCAGCAGAAATAAACACGTTTGGACAACTTTGGTCACCCCCATGTAAATTATGGGGCAGCAACAGCACACTTTTCAAAACGTGTTTTTCAGCCCGAAATAAACGCGTTTTCCCAGCCTTTGGAATCCCAGTGTAACTGCCTGCCTCAGAAGAGCCCACTGAGTCAGCCCTTAACCCCAGTGTGCAGAAGTTGTCAAAACGTGTTTTTCAGCAGAAATAAACACGTTTGGGCAACTTTGGTCACCCCCATGTAACTTATGGGGCAGGAACAGCACACTTTTCAAAACGTGTTTTTCAACCCGAAATAAACGCGTTCTCTCAGCCTTTGGAATCCCAGTGTAACTGCCTGCTCAGAAGAGCCCACTGAGTCAGCCCTTAACCCCAGTGTGCAGAAGTTGTCAAAACGTGTTTTTCCGCAGAAATAAACACGTTTGGCAACTTTGGTCACCACCATGTAACTTATAGGGCAAGAACAGCACACTTTTCAAAACGTGTTTTTCAGCCCGAAATAAACGCGTTTTCACAGCCCTTGGTATCACAGTGTAACTGCCTGGCTCAGAAGAGCCCAATTTGTCAGCCCTTAACCCCAATGTGCAGAAGTTGTCAAAACGTGTTTTTCAGCAGAAATAAACACGTTTTGGCAACTTTGGTCACCACCATGTAACTTATAGGGCAAGAACAGCACACTTTTCAAAACGTGTTTTTCAGCCCGAAATAAACGCGTTTTCTCAGCCCTTGGAATCACAGTGTAACTACCTGGCTCAGAAGAGCCCAGTTTGTCAGCCCTTAACCCCAGTGTGCAGAAGTTGTCAAAACGTGTTTTTCAGCTGAAATAAAAACGTTTTGGCAACTTTGGTCACCACCATGTAACTTATAGGGCAGAAACAGGCCACTTTTCAAAACGTGTTTTTCAGCCCGAAATAAACGCGTTTTCTCAGCCCTTGGAATCACAGTGTAACTGCCTGCCTCAGAAGAGCCCACTGAGTCAGCCCTTAACCCCAGTGTGCAGAAGTTGTCAAAACGTGTTTTTCAGCAGAAATAAACACGTTTGGGCAACTTTGGTCACCCCCATGTAACTTATGGGGCAGGAACAGCACCCTTTTCAAAACGTGTTTTTCAACCCGAAATAAACGCGTTCTCTCAGCCTTTGGAATCCCAGTGTAACTGCCTGCTCAGAAGAGCCCACTGAGTCAGCCCTTAACCCCAGTGTGCAGAAGTTGTCAAAACGTGTTTTTCCGCAGAAATAAACACGTTTAGACAACTTTGGTCACCCCCATGTAACTTATGGGGCAGCAACAGTACACTTTTCAAACCTTGTTTTTCAGTCCGAAATAAACGCGTTTTCTCAGCCTTTGGAATCACAGTGTAACTGCCTGGCTCAGAAGAGCCCAGTTTGTCAGCCCTTAACCCCAGTGTGCAGAAGTTGTCAAAACATGTTTTTCAGCAGAAATAAACACGTTTTGGCAACTTTGGTCACCACCATGTAACTTATAGGGCAGGAACAGCACACTTTTCAAAACGTGTTTTTCAGCCCGAAATAAACGCGTTTTCACAGCCCTTGGTATCACAGTGTAACTGCCTGGCTCAGAAGAGCCCATTTTGTCAGCCCTTAAACCCAGAGTGCAGAAGTTGTCAAAACTTGTTTTTCAGCAGAAATAAACACGTTTTGGCAACCTTGGTCACCCCCATGTAACTTATAGGGCAGGAACAGCACTCTTTTCAAAACATGTTTTTCAGCCCATAATAAACGCGTTTTCTAGCCCTTGGAATCACAGTGTAACTGCCTGGCTCAGAAGAGCCCAGTTTGTCAGCCCTTAACCCCAGTGTGCAGAAGTTGTCAAAACGTGTTTTTCAGCTGAAATAAACACGTTTTGGCAAATTTGGTCACCCCCATGTAACTTATAGGGCAGAAACAGGCCACTTTTCAAAACGTGTTTTTCAGCCCGAAATAAACGCGTTTTCTCAGCCCTTGGAATCACAGTGTAACTGCCTGGCTCAGAAGAGCCCAATTTGTCAGCCCTTAACCCCAAAGTACAGAAGTTGTCAAAACATGTTTTTCAGCAGAAATAAACACGTTTTGGCAACTTTGGTCACCACCATGTAACTTATAGGGCAGCAACAGCACACTTTTCAAAACGTCTTTTTTAAACCCGAAATAAACGCGTTTTCTCAGCCCTTGGAATCACAGTGTAACTGCCTGGCTCAGAAGAGCCCAGTTTGTCACCCCTTAACCCCAGTGTGCAGAAGTTGTCAAAATGTGTTTTTCAGCTGAAATAAACACGTTTTGGCAGCTTTGGTCACCCCCATGTAACTTATAGGGCAGGAACAGGCCACTTTTCAAAACGTGTTTTTCAGCCCGAAATAAACGAATTTTCTAGCCCTTGGAATCACATTGTAACTGCCTGGCAAGAAGAGCCCAGTTTGTCAGCCCTTAACCCCAGTGTGCAGAAGTTGTCAAAACGTGTTTTTCAGCAGAAATAAACACGTTTTGGCAACTTTGGTCACCCCCATGTAACTTATAGGGCAGAAACAGGCCACTTTTCAAAACGTGTTTTTCAGCCCGAAATAAACGCGTTTTCTTAGCCCTTGGAATCACAGTGTAACTGCCTGGCTCAGAAGAGCCCAGTTTGTCAGCCCTTAACCCCAGTGTGCAGAAGTTGTCAAAACGTGTTTTTCCGCAGAAAATAAACACGTTTGGACAACTTTGGTCACCCCCATGTAACTTATGGGCCTGCAACAGCACACTTTTCAAAACGTGTTTTTCAGCCCGAAATAAATGCGTTTTCTCAGCCATTGCAATCCCAGTGTAACTGCCTGCTAAGAAGAGCCCACTGAGTCAGCCCTTAACCCCAGTGTGCAGAAGTTGTCAAAACGTGTTTTTCAGCAGAAATAAACACGTTTGGATAACTTTGGTCACCCCATATGTAACTTATGGGGCAGCAAAAGCACACTTTTTAAAACGTGTTTTTCAGCCCGAAATAAACGCGTTTTCACAGCCTTTGGAATCCCAGTGTAACTGCCTGGCTCAGAAGAGCCCACTGAATCAGCCCTTAACCCCAGTGTGCAGAAGTTGTCACAACGTGTTTTTCAGCAGAAATAAACACGTTTGGACAACTTTGGTCACCCCCATGTAAATTATGGGGCAGCAACAGCACACTTTTCAAAACGTGTTTTTCAGCCCGAAATAAACGCGTTTTCCCAGCCTTTGGAATCCCAGTGTAACTGCCTGCCTCAGAAGAGCCCACTGAGTCAGCCCTTAACCCCAGTGTGCAGAAGTTGTCAAAACGTGTTTTTCAGCAGAAATAAACACGTTTGGGCAACTTTGGTCACCCCCATGTAACTTATGGGGCAGGAACAGCACACTTTTCAAAACGTGTTTTTCAACCCGAAACAAACGCGTTCTCTCAGCCTTTGGAATCCCAGTGTAACTGCCTGCTCAGAAGAGCCCACTGAGTCAGCCCTTAACCCCAGTGTGCAGAAGTTGTCAAAACGTGTTTTTCCGCAGAAATAAACACGTTTAGACAACTTTGGTCACCCCCATGTAACTTATGGGGCAGCAACAGTACACTTTTCAAACCTTGTTTTTCAGTCCGAAATAAACGCGTTTTCTCAGCCTTTGGAATCACAGTGTAACTGCCTGGCTCAGAAGAGCCCAGTTTGTCAGCCCTTAACCCCAGTGTGCAGAAGTTGTCAAAACGTGTTTTTCAGCAGAAATAAACACGTTTTGGCAACTTTGGTCACCACCATGTAACTTATAGGGCAGGAACAGCACACTTTTCAAAACGTGTTTTTCAGCCCGAAATAAACGCGTTTTCACAGCCCTTGGTATCACAGTGTAACTGCCTGGCTCAGAAGAGCCCATTTTGTCAGCCCTTAACCCCAGAGTGCAGAAGTTGTCAAAACTTGTTTTTCAGCAGAAATAAACACGTTTTGGCAACTTTGGTCACCCCCATGTAACTTATAGGGCAGAAACAGGCCACTTTTCAAAACGTGTTTTTCAGCCCGAAATAAACGCGTTTTCTCAGCACTTGGAATCACAGTGTAACTGCCTGGCTCAGAAGAGTCCAGTTTGTCAGCCCTTAACCCCAGTGTGCAGAAGTTGTCAAAACGTGTTTTTCAGCAGAAATAAACACGTTTTGGCAACTTTGGTCACCCCCATTAACTTATGGGGCAGCAACAGCACACTTTTCAAAACGTGTTTTTCAGCCCGAAATAAACGCGTTTTCTCAGCCATTGCAATCCCAGTGTAACTGCCTGCCTCAGAAGAGCCCACTGAGTCAGCCCTTAACCCCAGTGTGCAGAAGTTGTCAAAACGTGTTTTTCAGCAGAAATAAACATGTTTGGGCAACTTTGGTCACCCCCATTAACTTATGGGGCAGCAACAGCACACTTTTCAAAACGTGTTTTTCAGCCCGAAATAAACGCGTTTTCACAGCCCTTGGTATCACAGTGTAACTGCCTGGCTCAGAAGAGCCCATTTTGTCGGCCCTTAACCCCAGAGTGCAGAAGTTGTCAAAACTTGTTTTTCAGCAGAAATAAACACGTTTTGGCAACTTTGGTCACCCCCATGTAACTTATAGGGCAGGAACAGCACACTTTTCAAAACGTGTTTTTCAGCCCGAAATAAACGCGTTTTCTAGCCCTTGGAATCACAGTGTAACTGCCTGGCTCAGAAGAGCCCAGTTTGTCAGCCCTTAACCCCAGTGTGCAGAAGTTGTCAAAACGTGTTTTTCAGCTGAAATAAACACGTTTTGGCAACTTTGGTCACCCCCATGTAACTTATAGGGCAGGAACAGCACACTTTTCAAAACGTGTTTTTCAGCCCGAAATAAACGCGTTTTCTCAGAACTTGGAATCACAGTGTAACTGCCTGGCTCAGAAGAGCCCAGTTTGTCAGCCCTTAACCCCAGTGTGCAGAAGTTGTCAAAACGTGTTTTTCAGCAGAAATAAACACGTTTTGGCAACTTTGGACACCACCATGTAACTTATAGGGCAGGAACAGCACACTTTTCAAAACGTGTTTTTCAGCCCGAAATAAACGCGTTTTCTCAGCTCTTGGTATCACAGTGTAACTGCCTGGCTCAGAAGAGCCCAATTTGTCAGCCCTTAACCCCAAAGTGCAGAAGTTGTCAAAACGTGTTTTTCAGCAGAAATAAACACGTTTTGGCAACTTTGGTCACCACCATGTAACTTATAGGGCAGCAACAGCACACTTTTCAAAACGTCTTTTTTAAGCCCGAAATAAACGCGTTTTCTCAGCCGTTGGAATCACAGTGTAACTGCCTGGCTCAGAAGAGCCCAGTTTGTCAGCCCTTAACCCCAGTGTGCAGAAGTTGTCAAAACGTGTTTTTCAGCAGAAATAAACACGTTTGGATAACTTTGGTCACCCCATATGTAACTTATGGGGCAGCAAAAGCACACTTTTTAAAACGTGTTTTTCAGCCCGAAATAAACGCGTTTTCACAGCCTTTGGAATCCCAGTGTAACTGCCTGGCTCAGAAGAGCCCACTGAATCAGCCCTTAACCCCAGTGTGCAGAAGTTGTCACAACGTGTTTTTCAGCAGAAATAAACACGTTTGGACAACTTTGGTCACCCCCATGTAAATTATGGGGCAGCAACAGCACACTTTTCAAAACGTGTTTTTCAGCCCGAAATAAACGCGTTTTCCCAGCCTTTGGAATCCCAGTGTAACTGCCTGCCTCAGAAGAGCCCACTGAGTCAGCCCTTAACCCCAGTGTGCAGAAGTTGTCAAAACGTGTTTTTCAGCAGAAATA
Source organism: Atractosteus spatula (assembly GCF_055471065.1). Lineage (NCBI taxonomy): Eukaryota > Metazoa > Chordata > Actinopteri > Semionotiformes > Lepisosteidae > Atractosteus > Atractosteus spatula. The sequence continues at coordinate 13,012,028 of NC_142732.1, read as the reverse complement.
AACACGTTTGGGCAACTTTGGTCACCCCCATGTAACTTATGGGGCAGGAACAGCACACTTTTCAAAACGTGTTTTTCAACCCGAAATAAACGCGTTCTCTCAGCCTTTGGAATCCCAGTGTAACTGCCTGCTCAGAAGAGCCCACTGAGTCAGCCCTTAACCCCAGTGTGCAGAAGTTGTCAAAACGTGTTTTTCCGCAGAAATAAACACGTTTGGCAACTTTGGTCACCACCATGTAACTTATAGGGCAAGAACAGCACACTTTTCAAAACGTGTTTTTCAGCCCGAAATAAACGCGTTTTCTCAGCCCTTGGAATCACAGTGTAACTACCTGGCTCAGAAGAGCCCAGTTTGTCAGCCCTTAACCCCAGTGTGCAGAAGTTGTCAAAACGTGTTTTTCAGCTGAAATAAAAACGTTTTGGCAACTTTGGTCACCACCATGTAACTTATAGGGCAGAAACAGGCCACTTTTCAAAACGTGTTTTTCAGCCCGAAATAAACGCGTTTTCTCAGCCCTTGGAATCACAGTGTAACTGCCTGCCTCAGAAGAGCCCACTGAGTCAGCCCTTAACCCCAGTGTGCAGAAGTTGTCAAAACGTGTTTTTCAGCAGAAATAAACACGTTTGGGCAACTTTGGTCACCCCCATGTAACTTATGGGGCAGGAACAGCACACTTTTCAAAACGTGTTTTTCAACCCGAAATAAACGCGTTCTCTCAGCCTTTGGAATCCCAGTGTAACTGCCTGCTCAGAAGAGCCCACTGAGTCAGCCCTTAACCCCAGTGTGCAGAAGTTGTCAAAACGTGTTTTTCCGGAGAAATAAACACGTTTAGACAACTTTGGTCACCCCCATGTAACTTATGGGGCAGCAACAGTACACTTTTCAAACCTTGTTTTTCAGTCCGAAATAAACTCGTTTTCTCAGCCTTTGGAATCACAGTGTAACTGCCTGGCTCAGAAGAGCCCAGTTTGTCAGCCCTTAACCCCAGTGTGCAGAAGTTGTCAAAACGTGTTTTTCAGCAGAAATAAACACGTTTTGGCAACTTTGGTCACCACCATGTAACTTATAGGGCAGGAACAGCACACTTTTCAAAACGTGTTTTTCAGCCCGAAATAAACGCGTTTTCACAGCCCTTGGTATCACAGTGTAACTGCCTGGCTCAGAAGAGCCCATTTTGTCAGCCCTTAACCCCAGAGTGCAGAAGTTGTCAAAACTTGTTTTTCAGCAGAAATAAACACGTTTTGGCAACCTTGGTCACCCCCATGTAACTTATAGGGCAGGAACAGCACTCTTTTCAAAACATGTTTTTCAGCCCATAATAAACGCGTTTTCTAGCCCTTGGAATCACAGTGTAACTGCCTGGCTCAGAAGAGCCCAGTTTGTCAGCCCTTAACCCCAGTGTGCAGAAGTTGTCAAAACGTGTTTTTCAGCTGAAATAAACACGTTTTGGCAAATTTGGTCACCCCCATGTAACTTATAGGGCAGAAACAGGCCACTTTTCAAAACGTGTTTTTCAACCCGAAACAAACGCGTTCTCTCAGCCTTTGGAATCCCAGTGTAACTGCCTGCTCAGAAGAGCCCACTGAGTCAGCCCTTAACCCCAGTGTGCAGAAGTTGTCAAAACGTGTTTTTCCGCAGAAATAAACACGTTTAGACAACTTTGGTCACCCCCATGTAACTTATGGGGCAGCAACAGTACACTTTTCAAACCTTGTTTTTCAGTCCGAAATAAACGCGTTTTCTCAGCCTTTGGAATCACAGTGTAACTGCCTGGCTCAGAAGAGCCCAGTTTGTCAGCCCTTAACCCCAGTGTGCAGAAGTTGTCAAAACGTGTTTTTCAGCAGAAATAAACACGTTTTGGCAACTTTGGTCACCACCATGTAACTTATAGGGCAGGAACAGCACACTTTTCAAAACGTGTTTTTCAGCCCGAAATAAACGCGTTTTCACAGCCCTTGGTATCACAGTGTAACTGCCTGGCTCAGAAGAGCCCATTTTGTCAGCCCTTAACCCCAGAGTGCAGAAGTTGTCAAAACTTGTTTTTCAGCAGAAATAAACACGTTTTGGCAACTTTGGTCACCCCCATGTAACTTATAGGGCAGAAACAGGCCACTTTTCAAAACGTGTTTTTCAGCCCGAAATAAACGCGTTTTCTCAGCACTTGGAATCACAGTGTAACTGCCTGGCTCAGAAGAGTCCAGTTTGTCAGCCCTTAACCCCAGTGTGCAGAAGTTGTCAAAACGTGTTTTTCAGCAGAAATAAACACGTTTTGGCAACTTTGGTCACCCCCATTAACTTATGGGGCAGCAACAGCACACTTTTCAAAACGTGTTTTTCAGCCCGAAATAAACGCGTTTTCTCAGCCATTGCAATCCCAGTGTAACTGCCTGCCTCAGAAGAGCCCACTGAGTCAGCCCTTAACCCCAGTGTGCAGAAGTTGTCAAAACGTGTTTTTCAGCAGAAATAAACATGTTTGGGCAACTTTGGTCACCCCCATTAACTTATGGGGCAGCAACAGCACACTTTTCAAAACGTGTTTTTCAGCCCGAAATAAACGCGTTTTCACAGCCCTTGGTATCACAGTGTAACTGCCTGGCTCAGAAGAGCCCATTTTGTCGGCCCTTAACCCCAGAGTGCAGAAGTTGTCAAAACTTGTTTTTCAGCAGAAATAAACACGTTTTGGCAACTTTGGTCACCCCCATGTAACTTATAGGGCAGGAACAGCACACTTTTCAAAACGTGTTTTTCAGCCCGAAATAAACGCGTTTTCTAGCCCTTGGAATCACAGTGTAACTGCCTGGCTCAGAAGAGCCCAGTTTGTCAGCCCTTAACCCCAGTGTGCAGAAGTTGTCAAAACGTGTTTTTCAGCTGAAATAAACACGTTTTGGCAACTTTGGTCACCCCCATGTAACTTATAGGGCAGGAACAGCACACTTTTCAAAACGTGTTTTTCAGCCCGAAATAAACGCGTTTTCTCAGAACTTGGAATCACAGTGTAACTGCCTGGCTCAGAAGAGCCCAGTTTGTCAGCCCTTAACCCCAGTGTGCAGAAGTTGTCAAAACGTGTTTTTCAGCAGAAATAAACACGTTTTGGCAACTTTGGACACCACCATGTAACTTATAGGGCAGGAACAGCACACTTTTCAAAACGTGTTTTTCAGCCCGAAATAAACGCGTTTTCTCAGCTCTTGGTATCACAGTGTAACTGCCTGGCTCAGAAGAGCCCAATTTGTCAGCCCTTAACCCCAAAGTGCAGAAGTTGTCAAAACGTGTTTTTCAGCAGAAATAAACACGTTTTGGCAACTTTGGTCACCACCATGTAACTTATAGGGCAGCAACAGCACACTTTTCAAAACGTCTTTTTTAAGCCCGAAATAAACGCGTTTTCTCAGCCGTTGGAATCACAGTGTAACTGCCTGGCTCAGAAGAGCCCAGTTTGTCAGCCCTTAACCCCAGTGTGCAGAAGTTGTCAAAACGTGTTTTTCAGCAGAAATAAACACGTTTGGATAACTTTGGTCACCCCATATGTAACTTATGGGGCAGCAAAAGCACACTTTTTAAAACGTGTTTTTCAGCCCGAAATAAACGCGTTTTCACAGCCTTTGGAATCCCAGTGTAACTGCCTGGCTCAGAAGAGCCCACTGAGTCAGCCCTTAACCCCAGTGTGCAGAAGTTGTCAAAATGTGTTTTTCAGCTGAAATAAACACGTTTTGGCAGCTTTGGTCACCCCCATGTAACTTATAGGGCAAGAACAGCACACTTTTCAAAACGTGTTTTTCAGGCCGAAATAAACGCGTTTTCACAGCCCTTGGTATCACAGTGTAACTGCCTGGCTCAGAAGAGCCCAGTTTGTCAGCCCTTAACCCCAGTGTGCAGAAGTTGTCAAAACGTGTTTTTCAGAAGAAATAAACACGTTTGGCAACTTTGGTCACCACCATGTAACTTATAGGGCAAGAACAGCACACTTTTCAAAACGTGTTTTTCAGCCGGAAATAAACGCGTTTTCTAGCCCTTGGAATCACAGTGTAACTGCCTGGCTCAGAAGAGCCCAGTTTGTCAGCCCTTAACCCCAGTGTGCAGAAGTTGTCAAAACGTGTTTTTCAGCTGAAATAAACACGTTTTGGCAACTTTGGTCACCCCCATGTAACTTATAGGGCAGGAACAGCACACTTTTCAAAACGTGTTTTTCAGCCCGAAATAAACGCGTTTTCTCAGAACTTGGAATCACAGTGTAACTGCCTGGCTCAGAAGAGCCCAGTTTGTCAGCCCTTAACCCCAGTGTGCAGAAGTTGTCAAAACGTGTTTTTCAGCAGAAATAAACACGTTTTGGCAACTTTGGACACCACCATGTAACTTATAGGGCAGGAACAGCACACTTTTCAAAACGTGTTTTTCAGCCCGAAATAAACGCGTTTTCTCAGCTCTTGGTATCACAGTGTAACTGCCTGGCTCAGAAGAGCCCAATTTGTCAGCCCTTAACCCCAAAGTGCAGAAGTTGTCAAAACGTGTTTTTCAGCAGAAATAAACACGTTTTGGCAACTTTGGTCACCACCATGTAACTTATAGGGCAGCAACAGCACACTTTTCAAAACGTCTTTTTTAAGCCCGAAATAAACGCGTTTTCTCAGCCGTTGGAATCACAGTGTAACTGCCTGGCTCAGAAGAGCCCAGTTTGTCAGCCCTTAACCCCAGTGTGCAGAAGTTGTCAAAACGTGTTTTTCAGCAGAAATAAACACGTTTGGATAACTTTGGTCACCCCATATGTAACTTATGGGGCAGCAAAAGCACACTTTTTAAAACGTGTTTTTCAACCCGAAATAAACGCGTTTTCACAGCCTTTGGAATCCCAGTGTAACTGCCTGGCTCAGAAGAGCCCACTGAATCAGCCCTTAACCCCAGTGTGCAGAAGTTGTCACAACGTGTTTTTCAGCAGAAATAAACACGTTTGGACAACTTTGGTCACCCCCATGTAAATTATGGGGCAGCAACAGCACACTTTTCAAAACGTGTTTTTCAACCCGAAATAAACGCGTTCTCTCAGCCTTTGGAATCCCAGTGTAACTGCCTGCTCAGAAGAGCCCACTGAGTCAGCCCTTAACCCCAGTGTGCAGAAGTTGTCAAAACGTGTTTTTCCGCAGAAATAAACACGTTTGGCAACTTTGGTCACCACCATGTAACTTATAGGGCAAGAACAGCACACTTTTCAAAACGTGTTTTTCAGCCCGAAATAAACGCGTTCTCACAGCCCTTGGTATCACAGTGTAACTGCCTGGCTCAGAAGAGCCCAATTTGTCAGCCCTTAACCCCAATGTGCAGAAGTTGTCAAAACGTGTTTTTCAGCAGAAATAAACACGTTTTGGCAACTTTGGTCACCACCATGTAACTTATAGGGCAAGAACAGCACACTTTTCAAAACGTGTTTTTCAGCCCGAAATAAACGCGTTTTCTCAGCCCTTGGAATCACAGTGTAACTACCTGGCTCAGAAGAGCCCAGTTTGTCAGCCCTTAACCCCAGTGTGCAGAAGTTGTCAAAACGTGTTTTTCAGCTGAAATAAAAACGTTTTGGCAACTTTGGTCACCACCATGTAACTTATAGGGCAGAAACAGGCCACTTTTCAAAACGTGTTTTTCAGCCCGAAATAAACGCGTTTTCTCAGCCCTTGGAATCACAGTGTAACTGCCTGCCTCAGAAGAGCCCACTGAGTCAGCCCTTAACCCCAGTGTGCAGAAGTTGTCAAAACGTGTTTTTCAGCAGAAATAAACACGTTTGGGCAACTTTGGTCACCCCCATGTAACTTATGGGGCAGGAACAGCACACTTTTCAAAACGTGTTTTTCAACCCGAAATAAACGCGTTCTCTCAGCCTTTGGAATCCCAGTGTAACTGCCTGCTCAGAAGAGCCCACTGAGTCAGCCCTTAACCCCAGTGTGCAGAAGTTGTCAAAACGTGTTTTTCCGGAGAAATAAACACGTTTAGACAACTTTGGTCACCCCCATGTAACTTATGGGGCAGCAACAGTACACTTTTCAAACCTTGTTTTTCAGTCCGAAATAAACTCGTTTTCTCAGCCTTTGGAATCACAGTGTAACTGCCTGGCTCAGAAGAGCCCAGTTTGTCAGCCCTTAACCCCAGTGTGCAGAAGTTGTCAAAACGTGTTTTTCAGCAGAAATAAACACGTTTTGGCAACTTTGGTCACCACCATGTAACTTATAGGGCAGGAACAGCACACTTTTCAAAACGTGTTTTTCAGACCGAAATAAACGCGTTTTCACAGCCCTTGGTATCACAGTGTAACTGCCTGGCTCAGAAGAGCCCATTTTGTCAGCCCTTAACCCCAGAGTGCAGAAGTTGTCAAAACTTGTTTTTCAGCAGAAATAAACACGTTTTGGCAACCTTGGTCACCCCCATGTAACTTATAGGGCAGGAACAGCACTCTTTTCAAAACATGTTTTTCAGCCCATAATAAACGCGTTTTCTAGCCCTTGGAATCACAGTGTAACTGCCTGGCTCAGAAGAGCCCAGTTTGTCAGCCCTTAACCCCAGTGTGCAGAAGTTGTCAAAACGTGTTTTTCAGCTGAAATAAACACGTTTTGGCAAATTTGGTCACCCCCATGTAACTTATAGGGCAGAAACAGGCCACTTTTCAAAACGTGTTTTTCAGCCCGAAATAAACGCGTTTTCTCAGCCCTTGGAATCACAGTGTAACTGCCTGGCTCAGAAGAGCCCAATTTGTCAGCCCTTAACCCCAAAGTGCAGAAGTTGTCAAAACATGTTTTTCAGCAGAAATAAACACGTTTTGGCAACTTTGGTCACCACCATGTAACTTCTAGGGCAGCAACAGCACACTTTTCAAAACGTCTTTTTTAAACCCGAAATAAACGCGTTTTCTCAGCCCTTGGAATCACAGTGTAACTGCCTGGCTCAGAAGAGCCCAGTTTGTCACCCCTTAACCCCAGTGTGCAGAAGTTGTCAAAATGTGTTTTTCAGCTGAAATAAACACGTTTTGGCAGCTTTGGTCACCACCATGTAACTTATAGGGCAGGAACAGGCCACTTTTCAAAACGTGTTTTTCAGCCCGAAATAAACGCATTTTCTAGCCCTTGGAATCACATTGTAACTGCCTGGCAAGAAGAGCCCAGTTTGTCAGCCCTTAACCCCAGTGTGCAGAAGTTGTCAAAACGTGTTTTTCAGCAGAAATAAACACGTTTTGGCAACTTTGGTCACCCCCATGTAACTTATAGGGCAGAAACAGGCCACTTTTCAAAACGTGTTTTTCAGCCCGAAATAAACGCGTTTTCTTAGCCCTTGGAATCACAGTGTAACTGCCTGGCTCAGAAGAGCCCAGTTTGTCAGCCCTTAACCCCAGTGTGCAGAAGTTGTCAAAACGTGTTTTTCCGCAGAAAATAAACACGTTTGGACAACTTTGGTCACCCCCATGTAACTTATGGGCCTGCAACAGCACACTTTTCAAAACGTGTTTTTCAGCCCGAAATAAATGCGTTTTCTCAGCCATTGCAATCCCAGTGTAACTGCCTGCTAAGAAGAGCCCACTGAGTCAGCCCTTAACCCCAGTGTGCAGAAGTTGTCAAAACGTGTTTTTCAGCAGAAATAAACACGTTTGGATAACTTTGGTCACCCCATATGTAACTTATGGGGCAGCAAAAGCACACTTTTTAAAACGTGTTTTTCAGCCCTAAATAAACGCGTTTTCACAGCCTTTGGAATCCCAGTGTAACTGCCTGGCTCAGAAGAGCCCACTGAATCAGCCCTTAACCCCAGTGTGCAGAAGTTGTAACAACGTGTTTTTCAGCAGAAATAAACACGTTTGGACAACTTTGGTCACCCCCATGTAAATTATGGGGCAGCAACAGCACACTTTTCAAAACGTGTTTTTCAGCCCGAAATAAACGCGTTTTCCCAGCCTTTGGAATCCCAGTGTAACTGCCTGCCTCAGAAGAGCCCACTGAGTCAGCCCTTAACCCCAGTGTGCAGAAGTTGTCAAAACGTGTTTTTCAGCAGAAATAAACACGTTTGGGCAACTTTGGTCACCCCCATGTAACTTATGGGGCAGGAACAGCACACTTTTCAAAACGTGTTTTTCAACCCGAAACAAACGCGTTCTCTCAGCCTTTGGAATCCCAGTGTAACTGCCTGCTCAGAAGAGCCCACTGAGTCAGCCCTTAACCCCAGTGTGCAGAAGTTGTCAAAACGTGTTTTTCCGCAGAAATAAACACGTTTAGACAACTTTGGTCACCCCCATGTAACTTATGGGGCAGCAACAGTACACTTTTCAAACCTTGTTTTTCAGTCCGAAATAAACGCGTTTTCTCAGCCTTTGGAATCACAGTGTAACTGCCTGGCTCAGAAGAGCCCAGTTTGTCAGCCCTTAACCCCAGTGTGCAGAAGTTGTCAAAACGTGTTTTTCAGCAGAAATAAACACGTTTTGGCAACTTTGGTCACCACCATGTAACTTATAGGGCAGGAACAGCACACTTTTCAAAACGTGTTTTTCAGCCCGAAATAAACGCGTTTTCACAGCCCTTGGTATCACAGTGTAACTGCCTGGCTCAGAAGAGCCCATTTTGTCAGCCCTTAACCCCAGAGTGCAGAAGTTGTCAAAACTTGTTTTTCAGCAGAAATAAACACGTTTTGGCAACTTTGGTCACCCCCATGTAACTTATAGGGCAGAAACAGGCCACTTTTCAAAACGTGTTTTTCAGCCCGAAATAAACGCGTTTTCTCAGCACTTGGAATCACAGTGTAACTGCCTGGCTCAGAAGAGTCCAGTTTGTCAGCCCTTAACCCCAGTGTGCAGAAGTTGTCAAAACGTGTTTTTCAGCAGAAATAAACACGTTTTGGCAACTTTGGTCACCCCCATTAACTTATGGGGCAGCAACAGCACACTTTTCAAAACGTGTTTTTCAGCCCGAAATAAACGCGTTTTCTCAGCCATTGCAATCCCAGTGTAACTGCCTGCCTCAGAAGAGCCCACTGAGTCAGCCCTTAACCCCAGTGTGCAGAAGTTGTCAAAACGTGTTTTTCAGCAGAAATAAACATGTTTGGGCAACTTTGGTCACCCCCATTAACTTATGGGGCAGCAACAGCACACTTTTCAAAACGTGTTTTTCAGCCCGAAATAAACGCGTTTTCACAGCCCTTGGTATCACAGTGTAACTGCCTGGCTCAGAAGAGCCCATTTTGTCGGCCCTTAACCCCAGAGTGCAGAAGTTGTCAAAACTTGTTTTTCAGCAGAAATAAACACGTTTTGGCAACTTTGGTCACCCCCATGTAACTTATAGGGCAGGAACAGCACACTTTTCAAAACGTGTTTTTCAGCCCGAAATAAACGCGTTTTCTCAGAACTTGGAATCACAGTGTAACTGCCTGGCTCAGAAGAGCCCAGTTTGTCAGCCCTTAACCCCAGTGTGCAGAAGTTGTCAAAACGTGTTTTTCAGCAGAAATAAACACGTTTTGGCAACTTTGGACACCACCATGTAACTTATAGGGCAGGAACAGCACACTTTTCAAAACGTGTTTTTCAGCCCGAAATAAACGCGTTTTCTCAGCTCTTGGTATCACAGTGTAACTGCCTGGCTCAGAAGAGCCCAATTTGTCAGCCCTTTACCCCAAAGTGCAGAAGTTGTCAAAACGTGTTTTTCAGCAGAAATAAACACGTTTTGGCAACTTTGGTCACCACCATGTAACTTATAGGGCAGCAACAGCACACTTTTCAAAACGTCTTTTTTAAGCCCGAAATAAACGCGTTTTCTCAGCCGTTGGAATCACAGTGTAACTGCCTGGCTCAGAAGAGCCCAGTTTGTCAGCCCTTAACCCCAGTGTGCAGAAGTTGTCAAAACGTGTTTTTCAGCAGAAATAAACACGTTTGGATAACTTTGGTCACCCCATATGTAACTTATGGGGCAGCAAAAGCACACTTTTTAAAACGTGTTTTTCAGCCCGAAATAAACGCGTTTTCACAGCCTTTGGAATCCCAGTGTAACTGCCTGGCTCAGAAGAGCCCACTGAGTCAGCCCTTAACCCCAGTGTGCAGAAGTTGTCAAAATGTGTTTTTCAGCTGAAATAAACACGTTTTGGCAGCTTTGGTCACCCCCATGTAACTTATAGGGCAAGAACAGCACACTTTTCAAAACGTGTTTTTCAGGCCGAAATAAACGCGTTTTCACAGCCCTTGGTATCACAGTGTAACTGCCTGGCTCAGAAGAGCCCAGTTTGTCAGCCCTTAACCCCAGTGTGCAGAAGTTGTCAAAACGTGTTTTTCAGAAGAAATAAACACGTTTGGCAACTTTGGTCACCACCATGTAACTTATAGGGCAAGAACAGCACACTTTTCAAAACGTGTTTTTCAGCCCGAAATAAACGCGTTTTCACAGCCCTTGGTATCACAGTGTAACTGCCTGGCTCAGAAGAGCCCAATTTGTCAGCCCTTAACCCCAATGTGCAGAAGTTGTCAAAACGTGTTTTTCAGCAGAAATAAACACGTTTTGGCAACTTTGGTCACCACCATGTAACTTATAGGGCAAGAACAGCACACTTTTCAAAACGTGTTTTTCAGCCCGAAATAAACGCGTTTTCACAGCCCTTGGTATCACAGTGTAACTGCCTGGCTCAGAAGAGCCCAATTTGTCAGCCCTTAACCCCAATGTGCAGAAGTTGTCAAAACGTGTTTTTCAGCAGAAATAAACACGTTTTGGCAACTTTGGTCACCACCATGTAACTTATAGGGCAAGAACAGCACACTTTTCAAAACGTGTTTTTCAGCCCGAAATAAACGCGTTTTCTCAGCCCTTGGAATCACAGTGTAACTGCCTGGCTCAGAAGAGCCCAGTTTGTCAGCCCTTAACCCCAGTGTGCAGAAGTTGTCAAAACGTGTTTTTCAGCAGAAATAAACACGTTTGGCAACTTTGGTCACCACCATGTAACTTATAGGGCAGGAACAGCACACTTTTCAAAACGTGTTTTTCAGCCCGAAATAAATGCGTTTTCTCAGCCCTTGGAATCACAGTGTAACTGCCTGGCTCAGAAGAGCCCAGTTTGTCAGCCCTTAACCCCAGTGTGCAGAAGTTGTCAAAACGTGTTTTTCAGCAGAAATAAACACGTTTGGGCAACTTTGGTTACCCCCATGTAGCTTATGGGGCAGCAACAGCGCACTTTTCAAAACGTGTTTTTCAGCCCGAAATAAACGCGTATTCTCAGCCCGTGGAATCACAGTGTAACTGCCTGGCTCAGAAGAGCCCAGTTTGTCAGCCCTTAACCCCAGTGTGCAGAAGTTGTCAAAATGTGTTTTTCAGCTGAAATAAACACGTTTTGGCAGCTTTGGTCACCCCCATGTAACTTATAGGGCAGAAACAGGCCACTTTTCAAAACGTGTTTTTCAGCCCGAAATAAACGCGTTTTCTCAGCCCTTGGAATCACAGTGTAACTGCCTGGCTCAGAAGAGCCCAATTTGTCAGCCCTTAACCCCAATGTGCAGAAGTTGTCAAAACGTGTTTTTCAGCAGAAATAAACACGTTTTGGCAACTTTGGTCACCACCATGTAACTTATAGGGCAAGAACAGCACACTTTTCAAAACGTGTTTTTCAGCCCGAAATAAACGCGTTTTCTCAGCCCTTGGAATCACAGTGTAACTGCCTGGCTCAGAAGAGCCCAGTTTGTCAGCCCTTAACCCCAGTGTGCAGAAGTTGTCAAAACGTGTTTTTCAGCTGAAATAAAAACGTTTTGGCAACTTTGGTCACCACCATGTAACTTATAGGGCAGAAACAGGCCACTTTTCAAAACGTGTTTTTCAGCCCGAAATAAACGCGTTTTCTCATTCCTTGGAATCACAGTGTAACTGCCTGCCTCAGAAGAGCCCACTGAGTCAGCCCTTAACCCCAGTGTGCAGAAGTTGTCAAAACGTGTCTTTCAGCAGAAATAAACACGTTTGGGCAACTTTGGTCACCCCCATGTAACTTATGGGGCAGGAACAGCACACTTTTCAAAACGTGTTTTTCAACCCGAAATAAACGCGTTCTCTCAGCCTTTGGAATCCCAGTGTAACTGCCTGCTCAGAAGAGCCCACTGAGTCAGCCCTTAACCCCAGTGTGCAGAAGTTGTCAAAACGTGTTTTTCCGCAGAAATAAACACGTTTAGACAACTTTGGTCACCCCCATGTAACTTATGGGGCAGCAACAGTACACTTTTCAAACCTTGTTTTTCAGTCCGAAATAAACGCGTTTTCTCAGCCTTTGGAATCACAGTGTAACTGCCTGGCTCAGAAGAGCCCAGTTTGTCAGCCCTTAACCCCAGTGTGCAGAAGTTGTCAAAACGTGTTTTTCAGCAGAAATAAACACGTTTTGGCAACTTTGGTCACCACCATGTAACTTATAGGGCAGGAACAGCACACTTTTCAAAACGTGTTTTTCAGCCCGAAATAAACGCGTTTTCACAGCCCTTGGTATCACAGTGTAACTGCCTGGCTCAGAAGAGCCCATTTTGTCAGCCCTTAACCCCAGAGTGCAGAAGTTGTCAAAACTTGTTTTTCAGCAGAAATAAACACGTTTTGGCAACCTTGGTCACCACCATGTAACTTATAGGGCAGGAACAGCACTCTTTTCAAAACATGTTTTTCAGCCCATAATAAACGCGTTTTCTAGCCCTTGGAATCACAGTGTAACTGCCTGTCTCAGAAGAGCCCAGTTTGTCAGCCCTTAACCCCAGTGTGCAGAAGTTGTCAAAACGTGTTTTTCAGCTGAAATAAACACGTTTTGGCAAATTTGGTCACCCCCATGTAACTTATAGGGCAGAAACAGGCCACTTTTCAAAACGTGTTTTTCAGCCCGAAATAAACGCGTTTTCACAGCCCTTGGTATCACAGTGTAACTGCCTGGCTCAGAAGAGCCCAGTTTGTCAGCCCTTAACCCCAGTGTGCAGAAGTTGTCAAAACGTGTTTTTCAGAAGAAATAAACACGTTTGGCAACTTTGGTCACCACCATGTAACTTATAGGGCAAGAACAGCACACTTTTCAAAACGTGTTTTTCAGCCCGAAATAAACGCGTTTTCACAGCCCTTGGTATCACAGTGTAACTGCCTGGCTCAGAAGAGCCCAATTTGTCAGCCCTTAACCCCAATGTGCAGAAGTTGTCAAAACGTGTTTTTCAGCAGATATAAACACGTTTTGGCAACTTTGGTCACCACCATGTAACTTATAGGGCAAGAACAGCACACTTTTCAAAACGTGTTTTTCAGCCCGAAATAAACGCGTTTTCTCAGCCCTTGGAATCACAGTGTAACTGCCTGGCTCAGAAGAGCCCAGTTTGTCAGCCCTTAACCCCAGTGTGCAGAAGTTGTCAAAACGTGTTTTTCAGCAGAAATAAACACGTTTGGCAACTTTGGTCACCACCATGTAACTTATAGGGCAGGAACAGCACACTTTTCAAAACGTGTTTTTCAGCCCGAAATAAATGCGTTTTCTCAGCCCTTGGAATCACAGTGTAACTGCCTGGCTCAGAAGAGCCCAGTTTGTCAGCCCTTAACCCCAGTGTGCAGAAGTTGTCAAAACGTGTTTTTCAGCAGAAATAAACACGTTTGGGCAACTTTGGTTACCCCCATGTAGCTTATGGGGCAGCAACAGCGCACTTTTCAAAACGTGTTTTTCAGCCCGAAATAAACGCGTATTCTCAGCCCGTGGAATCACAGTGTAACTGCCTGGCTCAGAAGAGCCCAGTTTGTCAGCCCTTAACCCCAGTGTGCAGAAGTTGTCAAAATGTGTTTTTCAGCTGAAATAAACACGTTTTGGCAGCTTTGGTCACCCCCATGTAACTTATAGGGCAGAAACAGGCCACTTTTCAAAACGTGTTTTTCAGCCCGAAATAAACGCGTTTTCTCAGCCCTTGGAATCACAGTGTAACTGCCTGGCTCAGAAGAGCCCAATTTGTCAGCCCTTAACCCCAATATGCAGAAGTTGTCAAAACGTGTTTTTCAGCAGAAATAAACACGTTTTGGCAACTTTGGTCACCACCATGTAACTTATAGGGCAAGAACAGCACACTTTTCAAAACGTGTTTTTCAGCCCGAAATAAACGCGTTTTCTCAGCCCTTGGAATCACAGTGTAACTGCCTGGCTCAGAAGAGCCCAGTTTGTCAGCCCTTAACCCCAGTGTGCAGAAGTTGTCAAAACGTGTTTTTCAGCTGAAATAAAAACGTTTTGGCAACTTTGGTCACCACCATGTAACTTATAGGGCAGAAACAGGCCACTTTTCAAAACGTGTTTTTCAGCCCGAAATAAACGCGTTTTCTCAGCCCTTGGAATCACAGTGTAACTGCCTGCCTCAGAAGAGCCCACTGAGTCAGCCCTTAACCCCAGTGTGCAGAAGTTGTCAAAACGTGTCTTTCAGCAGAAATAAACACGTTTGGGCAACTTTGGTCACCCCCATGTAACTTATGGGGCAGGAACAGCACACTTTTCAAAACGTGTTTTTCAACCCGAAATAAACGCGTTCTCTCAGCCTTTGGAATCCCAGTGTAACTGCCTGCTCAGAAGAGCCCACTGAGTCAGCCCTTAACCCCAGTGTGCAGAAGTTGTCAAAACGTGTTTTTCCGCAGAAATAAACACGTTTAGACAACTTTGGTCACCCCCATGTAACTTATGGGGCAGCAACAGTACACTTTTCAAACCTTGTTTTTCAGTCCGAAATAAACGCGTTTTCTCAGCCTTTGGAATCACAGTGTAACTGCCTGGCTCAGAAGAGCCCAGTTTGTCAGCCCTTAACCCCAGTGTGCAGAAGTTGTCAAAACGTGTTTTTCAGCAGAAATAAACACGTTTTGGCAACTTTGGTCACCACCATGTAACTTATAGGGCAGGAACAGCACACTTTTCAAAACGTGTTTTTCAGCCCGAAATAAACGCGTTTTCACAGCCCTTGGTATCACAGTGTAACTGCCTGGCTCAGAAGAGCCCATTTTGTCAGCCCTTAACCCCAGAGTGCAGAAGTTGTCAAAACGTGTTTTTCAGAAGAAATAAACACGTTTGGCAACTTTGGTCACCACCATGTAACTTATAGGGCAAGAACAGCACACTTTTCAAAACGTGTTTTTCAGCCCGAAATAAACGCGTTTTCACAGCCCTTGGTATCACAGTGTAACTGCCTGGCTCAGAAGAGCCCAATTTGTCAGCCCTTAACCCCAATGTGCAGAAGTTGTCAAAACGTGTTTTTCAGCAGATATAAACACGTTTTGGCAACTTTGGTCACCACCATGTAACTTATAGGGCAAGAACAGCACACTTTTCAAAACGTGTTTTTCAGCCCGAAATAAACGCGTTTTCTCAGCCCTTGGAATCACAGTGTAACTGCCTGGCTCAGAAGAGCCCAGTTTGTCAGCCCTTAACCCCAGTGTGCAGAAGTTGTCAAAACGTGTTTTTCAGCAGAAATAAACACGTTTGGCAACTTTGGTCACCACCATGTAACTTATAGGGCAGGAACAGCACACTTTTCAAAACGTGTTTTTCAGCCCGAAATAAATGCGTTTTCTCAGCCCTTGGAATCACAGTGTAACTGCCTGGCTCAGAAGAGCCCAGTTTGTCAGCCCTTAACCCCAGTGTGCAGAAGTTGTCAAAACGTGTTTTTCAGCAGAAATAAACACGTTTGGGCAACTTTGGTTACCCCCATGTAGCTTATGGGGCAGCAACAGCGCACTTTTCAAAACGTGTTTTTCAGCCCGAAATAAACGCGTATTCTCAGCCCGTGGAATCACAGTGTAACTGCCTGGCTCAGAAGAGCCCAGTTTGTCAGCCCTTAACCCCAGTGTGCAGAAGTTGTCAAAATGTGTTTTTCAGCTGAAATAAACACGTTTTGGCAGCTTTGGTCACCCCCATGTAACTTATAGGGCAGAAACAGGCCACTTTTCAAAACGTGTTTTTCAGCCCGAAATAAACGCGTTTTCTCAGCCCTTGGAATCACAGTGTAACTGCCTGGCTCAGAAGAGCCCAATTTGTCAGCCCTTAACCCCAATGTGCAGAAGTTGTCAAAACGTGTTTTTCAGCAGAAATAAACACGTTTTGGCAACTTTGGTCACCACCATGTAACTTATAGGGCAAGAACAGCACACTTTTCAAAACGTGTTTTTCAGCCCGAAATAAACGCGTTTTCTCAGCCCTTGGAATCACAGTGTAACTGCCTGGCTCAGAAGAGCCCAGTTTGTCAGCCCTTAACCCCAGTGTGCAGAAGTTGTCAAAACGTGTTTTTCAGCTGAAATAAAAACGTTTTGGCAACTTTGGTCACCACCATGTAACTTATAGGGCAGAAACAGGCCACTTTTCAAAACGTGTTTTTCAGCCCGAAATAAACGCGTTTTCTCAGCCCTTGGAATCACAGTGTAACTGCCTGCCTCAGAAGAGCCCACTGAGTCAGCCCTTAACCCCAGTGTGCAGAAGTTGTCAAAACGTGTCTTTCAGCAGAAATAAACACGTTTGGGCAACTTTGGTCACCCCCATGTAACTTATGGGGCAGGAACAGCACACTTTTCAAAACGTGTTTTTCAACCCGAAATAAACGCGTTCTCTCAGCCTTTGGAATCCCAGTGTAACTGCCTGCTCAGAAGAGCCCACTGAGTCAGCCCTTAACCCCAGTGTGCAGAAGTTGTCAAAACGTGTTTTTCCGCAGAAATAAACACGTTTAGACAACTTTGGTCACCCCCATGTAACTTATGGGGCAGCAACAGTACACTTTTCAAACCTTGTTTTTCAGTCCGAAATAAACGCGTTTTCTCAGCCTTTGGAATCACAGTGTAACTGCCTGGCTCAGAAGAGCCCAGTTTGTCAGCCCTTAACCCCAGTGTGCAGAAGTTGTCAAAACGTGTTTTTCAGCAGAAATAAACACGTTTTGGCAACTTTGGTCACCACCATGTAACTTATAGGGCAGGAACAGCACACTTTTCAAAACGTGTTTTTCAGCCCGAAATAAACGCGTTTTCACAGCCCTTGGTATCACAGTGTAACTGCCTGGCTCAGAAGAGCCCATTTTGTCAGCCCTTAACCCCAGAGTGCAGAAGTTGTCAAAACTTGTTTTTCAGCAGAAATAAACACGTTTTGGCAACCTTGGTCACCACCATGTAACTTATAGGGCAGGAACAGCACTCTTTTCAAAACATGTTTTTCAGCCCATAATAAACGCGTTTTCTAGCCCTTGGAATCACAGTGTAACTGCCTGGCTCAGAAGAGCCCAGTTTGTCAGCCCTTAACCCCAGTGTGCAGAAGTTGTCAAAACGTGTTTTTCAGCTGAAATAAACACGTTTTGGCAAATTTGGTCACCCCCATGTAACTTATAGGGCAGAAACAGGCCACTTTTCAAAACGTGTTTTTCAGCCCGAAATAAACGCGTTTTCTCAGCCCTTGGAATCACAGTGTAACTGCCTGGCTCAGAAGAGCCCAATTTGTCAGCCCTTAACCCCAAAGTGCAGAAGTTGTCAAAACATGTTTTTCAGCAGAAATAAACACGTTTTGGCAACTTTGGTCACCACCATGTAACTTATAGGGCAGCAACAGCACACTTTTCAAAACGTCTTTTTTAAACCCGAAATAAACGCGTTTTCTCAGCCCTTGGAATCACAGTGTAACTGCCTGGCTCAGAAGAGCCCAGTTTGTCACCCCTTAACCCCAGTGTGCAGAAGTTGTCAAAATGTGTTTTTCAGCTGAAATAAACACGTTTTGGCAGCTTTGGTCACCACCATGTAACTTATAGGGCAGGAACAGGCCACTTTTCAAAACGTGTTTTTCAGCCCGAAATAAACGCATTTTCTAGCCCTTGGAATCACATTGTAACTGCCTGGCAAGAAGAGCCCAGTTTGTCAGCCCTTAACCCCAGTGTGCAGAAGTTGTCAAAACGTGTTTTTCAGCAGAAATAAACACGTTTTGGCAACTTTGGTCACCCCCATGTAACTTATAGGGCAGAAACAGGCCACTTTTCAAAACGTGTTTTTCAGCCCGAAATAAACGCGTTTTCTTAGCCCTTGGAATCACAGTGTAACTGCCTGGCTCAGAAGAGCCCAGTTTGTCAGCCCTTAACCCCAGTGTGCAGAAGTTGTCAAAACGTGTTTTTCCGCAGAAAATAAACACGTTTGGACAACTTTGGTCACCCCCATGTAACTTATGGGCCTGCAACAGCACACTTTTCAAAACGTGTTTTTCAGCCCGAAATAAATGCGTTTTCTCAGCCATTGCAATCCCAGTGTAACTGCCTGCTAAGAAGAGCCCACTGAGTCAGCCCTTAACCCCAGTGTGCAGAAGTTGTCAAAACGTGTTTTTCAGCAGAAATAAACACGTTTGGGCAACTTTGGTCACCCCCATGTAACTTATGGGGCAGGAACAGCACACTTTTCAAAACGTGTTTTTCAACCCGAAACAAACGCGTTCTCTCAGCCTTTGGAATCCCAGTGTAACTGCCTGCTCAGAAGAGCCCACTGAGTCAGCCCTTAACCCCAGTGTGCAGAAGTTGTCAAAACGTGTTTTTCCGCAGAAATAAACACGTTTAGACAACTTTGGTCACCCCCATGTAACTTATGGGGCAGCAACAGTACACTTTTCAAACCTTGTTTTTCAGTCCGAAATAAACGCGTTTTCTCAGCCTTTGGAATCACAGTGTAACTGCCTGGCTCAGAAGAGCCCAGTTTGTCAGCCCTTAACCCCAGTGTGCAGAAGTTGTCAAAACGTGTTTTTCAGCAGAAATAAACACGTTTTGGCAACTTTGGTCACCACCATGTAACTTATAGGGCAGGAACAGCACACTTTTCAAAACGTGTTTTTCAGCCCGAAATAAACGCGTTTTCACAGCCCTTGGTATCACAGTGTAACTGCCTGGCTCAGAAGAGCCCATTTTGTCAGCCCTTAACCCCAGAGTGCAGAAGTTGTCAAAACTTGTTTTTCAGCAGAAATAAACACGTTTTGGCAACTTTGGTCACCCCCATGTAACTTATAGGGCAGAAACAGGCCACTTTTCAAAACGTGTTTTTCAGCCCGAAATAAACGCGTTTTCTCAGCACTTGGAATCACAGTGTAACTGCCTGGCTCAGAAGAGTCCAGTTTGTCAGCCCTTAACCCCAGTGTGCAGAAGTTGTCAAAACGTGTTTTTCAGCAGAAATAAACACGTTTTGGCAACTTTGGTCACCACCATGTAACTTATAGGGCAGGAACAGCACACTTTTCAAAACGTGTTTTTCAGGCCGAAATAAACGCGTTTTCACAGCCCTTGGTATCACAGTGTAACTGCCTGGCTCAGAAGAGCCCAGTTTGTCAGCCCTTAACCCCAGTGTGCAGAAGTTGTCAAAACGTGTTTTTCAGAAGAAATAAACACGTTTGGCAACTTTGGTCACCACCATGTAACTTATAGGGCAAGAACAGCACACTTTTCAAAACGTGTTTTTCAGCCCGAAATAAACGCGTTTTCACAGCCCTTGGTATCACAGTGTAACTGCCTGGCTCAGAAGAGCCCAATTTGTCAGCCCTTAACCCCAATGTGCAGAAGTTGTCAAAACGTGTTTTTCAGCAGAAATAAACACGTTTTGGCAACTTTGGTCACCACCATGTAACTTATAGGGCAAGAACAGCACACTTTTCAAAACGTGTTTTTCAGCCCGAAATAAACGCGTTTTCTCAGCCCTTGGAATCACAGTGTAACTGCCTGGCTCAGAAGAGCCCAGTTTGTCAGCCCTTAACCCCAGTGTGCAGAAGTTGTCAAAACGTGTTTTTCAGCAGAAATAAACACGTTTGGCAACTTTGGTCACCACCATGTAACTTATAGGGCAGGAACAGCACACTTTTCAAAACGTGTTTTTCAGCCCGAAATAAATGCGTTTTCTCAGCCCTTGGAATCACAGTGTAACTGCCTGGCTCAGAAGAGCCCAGTTTGTCAGCCCTTAACCCCAGTGTGCAGAAGTTGTCAAAACGTGTTTTTCAGCAGAAATAAACACGTTTGGGCAACTTTGGTCACCCCCATGTAGCTTATGGGGCAGCAACAGCGCACTTTTCAAAACGTGTTTTTCAGCCCGAAATAAACGCGTATTCTCAGCCCGTGGAATCACAGTGTAACTGCCTGGCTCAGAAGAGCCCAGTTTGTCAGCCCTTAACCCCAGTGTGCAGAAGTTGTCAAAACGTGTTTTTCAGCAGAAATAAACACGTTTTGGCAACTTTGGTCACCACCATGTAACTTATAGGGCAAGAACAGCACACTTTTCAAAACGTGTTTTTCAGCCCGAAATAAACGCGTTTTCTCAGCCCTTGGAATCACAGTGTAACTGCCTGGCTCAGAAGAGCCCAGTTTGTCAGCCCTTAACCCCAGTGTGCAGAAGTTGTCAAAACGTGTTTTTCAGCTGAAATAAAAACGTTTTGGCAACTTTGGTCACCACCATGTAACTTATAGGGCAGAAACAGGCCACTTTTCAAAACGTGTTTTTCAGCCCGAAATAAACGCGTTTTCTCAGCCCTTGGAATCACAGTGTAACTGCCTGCCTCAGAAGAGCCCACTGAGTCAGCCCTTAACCCCAGTGTGCAGAAGTTGTCAAAACGTGTTTTTCAGCAGAAATAAACACGTTTGGGCAACTTTGGTCACCCCCATGTAACTTATGGGGCAGGAACAGCACACTTTTCAAAACGTGTTTTTCAACCCGAAATAAACGCGTTCTCTCAGCCTTTGGAATCCCAGTGTAACTGCCTGCTCAGAAGAGCCCACTGAGTCAGCCCTTAACCCCAGTGTGCAGAAGTTGTCAAAACGTGTTTTTCCGCAGAAATAAACACGTTTAGACAACTTTGGTCACCCCCATGTAACTTATGGGGCAGCAACAGTACACTTTTCAAACCTTGTTTTTCAGTCCGAAATAAACGCGTTTTCTCAGCCTTTGGAATCACAGTGTAACTGCCTGGCTCAGAAGAGCCCAGTTTGTCAGCCCTTAACCCCAGTGTGCAGAAGTTGTCAAAACGTGTTTTTCAGCAGAAATAAACACGTTTTGGCAACTTTGGTCACCACCATGTAACTTATAGGGCAGGAACAGCACACTTTTCAAAACGTGTTTTTCAGCCCGAAATAAACGCGTTTTCACAGCCCTTGGTATCACAGTGTAACTGCCTGGCTCAGAAGAGCCCATTTTGTCAGCCCTTAACCCCAGAGTGCAGAAGTTGTCAAAACTTGTTTTTCAGCAGAAATAAACACGTTTTGGCAACCTTGGTCACCCCCATGTAACTTATAGGGCATGAACAGCACTCTTTTCAAAACATGTTTTTCAGCCCATAATAAACGCATTTTCTAGCCCTTGGAATCACAGTGTAACTGCCTGGCTCAGAAGAGCCCAGTTTGTCAGCCCTTAACCCCAGTGTGCAGAAGTTGTCAAAACGTGTTTTTCAGCTGAAATAAACACGTTTTGGCAAATTTGGTCACCCCCATGTAACTTATAGGGCAGAAACAGGCCACTTTTCAAAACGTGTTTTTCAGCCCGAAATAAACGCGTTTTCTCAGCCCTTGGAATCACAGTGTAACTGCCTGGCTCAGAAGAGCCCAGTTTGTCAGCCCTTAACCCCAGTGTGCAGAAGTTGTCAAAACGTGTTTTTCAGAAGAAATAAACACGTTTTGCAACTTTGGTCACCACCATGTAACTTATAGGGCGGGAACAGCACACTTTTCAAAACGTGTTTTTCAGCCCGAAATAAACGCGTTTTCACAGCCCTTGGTATCACAGTGTAACTGCCTGGCTCAGAAGAGCCCAATTTGTCAGCCCTTAACCCCAATGTGCAGAAGTTGTCAAAACGTGTTTTTCAGCAGAAATAAACACGTTTTGGCAACTTTGGTCACCAACATGTAACTTATAGGGCAAGAACAGCACACTTTTCAAAACGTGTTTTTCAGCCCGAAATAAACGCGTTTTCTCAGCCCTTGGAATCACAGTGTAACTGCCTGGCTCAGAAGAGCCCAGTTTGTCAGCCCTTAACCCCAGTGTGCAGAAGTTGTCAAAACGTGTTTTTCAGCAGAAATAAACACGTTTGGCAACTTTGGTCACCACCATGTAACTTATAGGGCAGGAACAGCACACTTTTCAAAACGTGTTTTTCAGCCCGAAATAAATGCGTTTTCTTAGCCCTTGGAATCACAGTGTAACTGCCTGGCTCAGAAGAGCCCAGTTTGTCAGCCCTTAACCCCAGTGTGCAGAAGTTGTCAAAACGTGTTTTTCAGCAGAAATAAACACGTTTGGGCAACTTTGGTCACCCCCATGTAGCTTATGGGGCAGCAACAGCGCACTTTTCAAAACGTGTTTTTCAGCCCGAAATAAACGCGTATTCTCAGCCCGTGGAATCACAGTGTAACTGCCTGGCTCAGAAGAGCCCAGTTTGTCAGCCCTTAACCCCAGTGTGCAGAAGTTGTCAAAATGTGTTTTTCAGCTGAAATAAACACGTTTTGGCAGCTTTGGTCACCCCCATGTAACTTATAGGGCAGAAACAGGCCACTTTTCAAAACGTGTTTTTCAGCCCGAAATAAACGCGTTTTCTCAGCCCTTGGAATCACAGTGTAACTGCCTGGCTCAGAAGAGCCCAATTTGTCAGCCCTTAACCCCAATGTGCAGAAGTTGTCAAAACGTGTTTTTCAGCAGAAATAAACACGTTTTGGCAACTTTGGTCACCACCATGTAACTTATAGGGCAAGAACAGCACACTTTTCAAAACGTGTTTTTCAGCCCGAAATAAACGCGTTTTCTCAGCCCTTGGAATCACAGTGTAACTGCCTGGCTCAGAAGAGCCCAGTTTGTCAGCCCTTAACCCCAGTGTGCAGAAGTTGTCAAAACGTGTTTTTCAGCTGAAATAAAAACGTTTTGGCAACTTTGGTCACCACCATGTAACTTATAGGGCAGAAACAGGCCACTTTTCAAAACGTGTTTTTCAGCCCGAAATAAACGCGTTTTCACAGCCCTTGGTATCACAGTGTAACTGCCTGGCTCAGAAGAGCCCATTTTGTCAGCCCTTAACCCCAGAGTGCAGAAGTTGTCAAAACTTGTTTTTCAGCAGAAATAAACACGTTTTGGCAACTTTGGTCACCCCCATGTAACTTATAGGGCAGAAACAGGCCACTTTTCAAAACGTGTTTTTCAGCCCGAAATAAACGCGTTTTCTCAGCACTTGGAATCACAGTGTAACTGCCTGGCTCAGAAGAGTCCAGTTTGTCAGCCCTTAACCCCAGTGTGCAGAAGTTGTCAAAACGTGTTTTTCAGCAGAAATAAACACGTTTTGGCAACTTTGGTCACCACCATGTAACTTATAGGGCAGGAACAGCACACTTTTCAAAACGTGTTTTTCAGGCCGAAATAAACGCGTTTTCACAGCCCTTGGTATCACAGTGTAACTGCCTGGCTCAGAAGAGCCCAGTTTGTCAGCCCTTAACCCCAGTGTGCAGAAGTTGTCAAAACGTGTTTTTCAGAAGAAATAAACACGTTTGGCAACTTTGGTCACCACCATGTAACTTATAGGGCAAGAACAGCACACTTTTCAAAACGTGTTTTTCAGCCCGAAATAAACGCGTTTTCACAGCCCTTGGTATCACAGTGTAACTGCCTGGCTCAGAAGAGCCCAATTTGTCAGCCCTTAACCCCAATGTGCAGAAGTTGTCAAAACGTGTTTTTCAGCAGAAATAAACACGTTTTGGCAACTTTGGTCACCACCATGTAACTTATAGGGCAAGAACAGCACACTTTTCAAAACGTGTTTTTCAGCCCGAAATAAACGCGTTTTCTCAGCCCTTGGAATCACAGTGTAACTGCCTGGCTCAGAAGAGCCCAGTTTGTCAGCCCTTAACCCCAGTGTGCAGAAGTTGTCAAAACGTGTTTTTCAGCAGAAATAAACACGTTTTGGCAACTTTGGTCACCACCATGTAACTTATAGGGCAGGAACAGCACACTTTTCAAAACGTGTTTTTCAGCCCGAAATAAACGCGTTTTCACAGCCCTTGGTATCACAGTGTAACTGCCTGGCTCAGAAGAGCCCATTTTGTCAGCCCTTAACCCCAGAGTGCAGAAGTTGTCAAAACTTGTTTTTCAGCAGAAATAAACACGTTTTGGCAACCTTGGTCACCCCCATGTAACTTATAGGGCAGGAACAGCACTCTTTTCAAAACATGTTTTTCAGCCCATAATAAACGCATTTTCTAGCCCTTGGAATCACAGTGTAACTGCCTGGCTCAGAAGAGCCCAGTTTGTCAGCCCTTAACCCCAGTGTGCAGAAGTTGTCAAAACGTGTTTTTCAGCTGAAATAAACACGTTTTGGCAAATTTGGTCACCCCCATGTAACTTATAGGGCAGAAACAGGCCACTTTTCAAAACGTGTTTTTCAGCCCGAAATAAACGCGTTTTCTCAGCCCTTGGAATCACAGTGTAACTGCCTGGCTCAGAAGAGCCCAGTTTGTCAGCCCTTAACCCCAGTGTGCAGAAGTTGTCAAAACGTGTTTTTCAGAAGAAATAAACACGTTTTGCAACTTTGGTCACCACCATGTAACTTATAGGGCGGGAACAGCACACTTTTCAAAACGTGTTTTTCAGCCCGAAATAAACGCGTTTTCACAGCCCTTGGTATCACAGTGTAACTGCCTGGCTCAGAAGAGCCCAATTTGTCAGCCCTTAACCCCAATGTGCAGAAGTTGTCAAAACGTGTTTTTCAGCAGAAATAAACACGTTTTGGCAACTTTGGTCACCAACATGTAACTTATAGGGCAAGAACAGCACACTTTTCAAAACGTGTTTTTCAGCCCGAAATAAACGCGTTTTCTCAGCCCTTGGAATCACAGTGTAACTGCCTGGCTCAGAAGAGCCCAGTTTGTCAGCCCTTAACCCCAGTGTGCAGAAGTTGTCAAAACGTGTTTTTCAGCAGAAATAAACACGTTTGGCAACTTTGGTCACCACCATGTAACTTATAGGGCAGGAACAGCACACTTTTCAAAACGTGTTTTTCAGCCCGAAATAAATGCGTTTTCTTAGCCCTTGGAATCACAGTGTAACTGCCTGGCTCAGAAGAGCCCAGTTTGTCAGCCCTTAACCCCAGTGTGCAGAAGTTGTCAAAACGTGTTTTTCAGCAGAAATAAACACGTTTGGGCAACTTTGGTCACCCCCATGTAGCTTATGGGGCAGCAACAGCGCACTTTTCAAAACGTGTTTTTCAGCCCGAAATAAACGCGTATTCTCAGCCCGTGGAATCACAGTGTAACTGCCTGGCTCAGAAGAGCCCAGTTTGTCAGCCCTTAACCCCAGTGTGCAGAAGTTGTCAAAATGTGTTTTTCAGCTGAAATAAACACGTTTTGGCAGCTTTGGTCACCCCCATGTAACTTATAGGGCAGAAACAGGCCACTTTTCAAAACGTGTTTTTCAGCCCGAAATAAACGCGTTTTCTCAGCCCTTGGAATCACAGTGTAACTGCCTGGCTCAGAAGAGCCCAATTTGTCAGCCCTTAACCCCAATGTGCAGAAGTTGTCAAAACGTGTTTTTCAGCAGAAATAAACACGTTTTGGCAACTTTGGTCACCACCATGTAACTTATAGGGCAAGAACAGCACACTTTTCAAAACGTGTTTTTCAGCCCGAAATAAACGCGTTTTCTCAGCCCTTGGAATCACAGTGTAACTGCCTGGCTCAGAAGAGCCCAGTTTGTCAGCCCTTAACCCCAGTGTGCAGAAGTTGTCAAAACGTGTTTTTCAGCTGAAATAAAAACGTTTTGGCAACTTTGGTCACCACCATGTAACTTATAGGGCAGAAACAGGCCACTTTTCAAAACGTGTTTTTCAGCCCGAAATAAACGCGTTTTCACAGCCCTTGGTATCACAGTGTAACTGCCTGGCTCAGAAGAGCCCATTTTGTCAGCCCTTAACCCCAGAGTGCAGAAGTTGTCAAAACTTGTTTTTCAGCAGAAATAAACACGTTTTGGCAACTTTGGTCACCCCCATGTAACTTATAGGGCAGAAACAGGCCACTTTTCAAAACGTGTTTTTCAGCCCGAAATAAACGCGTTTTCTCAGCACTTGGAATCACAGTGTAACTGCCTGGCTCAGAAGAGTCCAGTTTGTCAGCCCTTAACCCCAGTGTGCAGAAGTTGTCAAAACGTGTTTTTCAGCAGAAATAAACACGTTTTGGCAACTTTGGTCACCACCATGTAACTTATAGGGCAGGAACAGCACACTTTTCAAAACGTGTTTTTCAGGCCGAAATAAACGCGTTTTCACAGCCCTTGGTATCACAGTGTAACTGCCTGGCTCAGAAGAGCCCAGTTTGTCAGCCCTTAACCCCAGTGTGCAGAAGTTGTCAAAACGTGTTTTTCAGAAGAAATAAACACGTTTGGCAACTTTGGTCACCACCATGTAACTTATAGGGCAAGAACAGCACACTTTTCAAAACGTGTTTTTCAGCCCGAAATAAACGCGTTTTCACAGCCCTTGGTATCACAGTGTAACTGCCTGGCTCAGAAGAGCCCAATTTGTCAGCCCTTAACCCCAATGTGCAGAAGTTGTCAAAACGTGTTTTTCAGCAGAAATAAACACGTTTTGGCAACTTTGGTCACCACCATGTAACTTATAGGGCAAGAACAGCACACTTTTCAAAACGTGTTTTTCAGCCCGAAATAAACGCGTTTTCTCAGCCCTTGGAATCACAGTGTAACTGCCTGGCTCAGAAGAGCCCAGTTTGTCAGCCCTTAACCCCAGTGTGCAGAAGTTGTCAAAACGTGTTTTTCAGCAGAAATAAACACGTTTGGCAACTTTGGTCACCACCATGTAACTTATAGGGCAGGAACAGCACACTTTTCAAAACGTGTTTTTCAGCCCGAAATAAATGCGTTTTCTCAGCCCTTGGAATCACAGTGTAACTGCCTGGCTCAGAAGAGCCCAGTTTGTCAGCCCTTAACCCCAGTGTGCAGAAGTTGTCAAAACGTGTTTTTCAGCAGAAATAAACACGTTTGGGCAACTTTGGTCACCCCCATGTAGCTTATGGGGCAGCAACAGCGCACTTTTCAAAACGTGTTTTTCA